>NC_047118.1:90177358-90332428 GCF_902500255.1 Thalassophryne amazonica
ACATTAAATGTGAAAAGGTTTGAATATTTTGCTGTTTATGATATTTTATGGTCTGAAATCTCACACGATTAACCAATTAGATTTGTGAAAAAAATGTGATTAGAATGTAATGTTTGGTGTCAAAAGAATGAAGGATGTTGTGTAGGTGGGGGATGGATGTGTGACACTCTCATCCATACGTGGTTTAAAACACCGACCCTTATGTTCTGTCTACAGTGGAACTCTTGAATGCAGGAACTGATGTTGATGGATGGGGGGGGGCACTTTGGGGACGTCTGTTTGGCAGATTTTACAAAGGTGAAGAAAATTAGACCTGTTATGGAGTGTGCTAATATTTAAGAAAAGGTGAGATTTGATGTGTTGGTGGAGGAACGCAGTTCCTTCAGATAGTGTACTGTGTGTATCAGAGTGCAGCAGATTTCTAGAGTCATTTCATTCATAAGAAGCTGAACTCTCGCTGTTTTTCACCCAGTGCAGATCTCTGTTTCTTCATCGTCAAAAATCCCTTGGAGCAGAATGACAGCAAATGATATGCAGCACTGTCAGAATCGATCCCGTGACCTTCTTCTCTGTGAGGCGACAGTGCAAACCACTGAGCCACCGTGCTGCCCCAACAATGTACATATTTACCAAAAAAAAACCCAGACAGGGCACACAGACACTGGCAGCCATCGGAACATCCGTGTCAACACAACATCCTCCTGAAAACCCGAGTCAGATGTCTCCTCCGGTCCACCTCCCGTGACCCCGTGACCTCAGGATCGATTGGAGTAAGCTGGGATAGAAAATGGATGAGGGATGGATTGGTGCTGTTGTTCAAAGATGTTATATTAGAGAAGATGGTAAATGATTGTAGGAGAGAACATGAAGTCAGTGAGGATGAAATCTTGTAGATTCTGTTAATTACTGGATTGTCTGTTTCAGCCACAAGTTTCCACACTTACGAAAAAATCTTCGCACATCAAAGCTTTTGAATTTTAAAGTCTTTATTTAGACATATCAACTCATAATACAATGCACATATTTATTATACACACACACACACACACACACACAAACTCAGGTGTCAGCAGAGGCAGAACATCCTCCTGACAGCCTGAGTCAGATGTCTCCTCCAGGTGGTCCTGGTCTCTGCTTGCGCCTCTAAAAATCACATATTTTGTTAGGTAGAATAAAGCAATAAAGATACGAAGACTGTGGAACATCTGACTCACCGGGCTGGATGGCTGCTGGTTCTTCTTCCTCCTCCTGCACGATAGGGGTGACGTCCTCAGTCTGGTCCAGAGTTTCCTCGGCCCAAACGAGCGGTTCATGTGTCTGCCGACTGTCCTCTAGCAGGAAGGGGTGTTCCAGAACAGCAGCAGGTCTGATCCGCTGTTCTGTGTCGAGGCACATCATGCAGTTAAGAAGGTCCACAAACTGACGACCCTCCTCTATTGTGTTTGTGTCCATCAGCTGGTGAAGCAAGAAGACAGAAAAACATGTCACATGAGCCAAATGGCTGGTGGTCATCATAAACCCTGTAGATCCTGGACAAACCCTCTGTGACATCACCAACAGGTTTTCTTTAAAAGGCTTCTGAAGCTCAAATAATGGAGCTTTTGATGTTTCCATTTTGGTTGGTGAAGAGGTGCAGGAGCAGATTCAGAATTTTGTAAATGTGTGTGTGTTGGTATCTGAGAACGTGTCTGCTCTGGGGTCGTGACCCCCAGAAAAATGTTTATTTTTTAGTTGCCATTTCCTGCATTTTGGTGCATATTTGTCATATTTGAGAAAAGTGACTTTATAAGCTGTTTTTGATTCATGTGAATTTCTGTTGTACGATCTTGAAGGTGATGCTGTGATGACAAGGAACAGAAAACATTTCAACTGTCTTTGGCTCGAAAGCTGAGCGACCTTACAGAATCATGGTCTGGTACAAATTTATCTTCACCAAATACAGTGTTCAGAAACAGCATTCAGCAGGTGTTTGATCCACGAAAAGGGGGCCGTATGGAGCGCAACCCCCCCACATCCGCTCCTGAGGTGGAGCAGAGCGACACTGTGCAGTACCCAGCTACAGTACCAGTCTGCAGTACCAGTCTGCAGTACCAGTCTGCAGTACCAGTCTGGGATGAATAAAGCCTGAAAACACATCTTAGAGTTCCAGAACAAGTCCTTGGTTTGGGTCTTTTATTAATGTGTATTTTATGGACTGGGTGGTGGGTTTCATGACAGGAGGCTTTGGAGCTGATATTAAAACTTATGACAGGCTGAGTGTCTCGGTACTGTGGTCCATCTGTGGCACCAACCGCACCGAGCCACCCACACCTGCTGTTATACAAATGAAATGTTCTGGACACAGCTGTCAGTCAGAGTGACCACTGTGATAATTATTCATAAATTGATGAAGCGGGAACATACAGAAGCATATTGCATTCATTGGATTAAAAAAAAAAACAACAAAAAAACGAGATCCTGATCTCATAATTATGAGATCAGCGGTCAAGATTTTTTTTTGTCCAGTGACTGCAATACGCTTCTGTAGGAACTAGCTATAGAGGCCAAAACTGTTTTTGTGCTATAAACATGCTTGAAAATTGGACATTTTAACATGCAGCTCAATGGACAGTGACTCGTTATAGGAGCCAGCCTCAAGTGGCCATTCAAGGAACTGCGTGATTTGGTGTTTTTGATTTTGCTTCATTTAACGGGACCAGAGTCTGGGGCTTGGTGGTCACGCAGTCAGAAAATTAGACATTGGAGGCATACATTTGTTGAGCGTCATTGAAGGAATGACTAGTGAGCACCTACCTCCATGATGTCCTCCAGACAGGTCAACACCACCTTTCTGCTGTTGCAGAATTGTGTCCCGTCTCCATCTGGATCAGTGCAGGAGTCTGCAAAAGAGGCAGTGTTAGAATTAACTCTCAGAAAAAAATGGATGGATGGATGGATGGATGGATGTGATAGTACCTTCAGTGTCCAGGTGTCCTGACCGTTGATGCGCTGTCTCTCAAAGCAGTGGTTGGTATGTGGTCCCAACCTGAGGAGGCGGTCTGGGGGCAGACCCTGAGTGTCCACAATGAACTTCACCTGAAGACATCAAACAGAAACATCAAATTTCACTGTGCAAACACGGACTTTTCTTTCACAAATTGTTGCCTTTTCAGGAGCAGATTCTGTGTTTATGAGGGCCACGGATTAATAACAAATCTAGGACAATCTGGACAAAAAAGAACTTACCATATCATAGGGATGATGTCCAGGATATGGGGTCGTTCCCATAGCCAGCTCAGCCACAGACACACCAAGTGACCACATATCGATCTCCTCCGCATAGGCCAGTCCTAAGTGGACCTCTGGAGCTCTGAGCAAAGAGGAACAGAGCAACATTACACATTGTCTACCAAAGGTTTCATTTTTTCACCAATTTTCAGGGCAAAAACAAGCAACTCTGTCAAATGTTCTCTGCAGTATTTGGACTTACTGGTACCAGAAGGTCCCCGCAAAAGACGGAGGCTCGGAGATCTGCTGCGCCAATCCAAAGTCAATCAATTTCACCTTCAGTGGCTGATTGTAGTCGACCACCATGATGTTCTGTGGCTTTATGTCACAGTGGATCACACCCAGGGTCTGCAGGTGGAGCAGTGCGGTGGCCATCTGCACTCACACAAACATTTATTGTTGTTAGGAGACAGATGACAACTCCAAATGTCTTACTTTAGTTCCATATATAATGTGGACGTTTTTTTTAATCAAAAACAAAATCTAACTTACTTGCTGCACAACAGCTTGGAGGTCGCTGACGGGAAGAGGGTCGAAGTTCACCTCATCCACGTAGTCATGAAGACTCTGGACCAGGAGTTCAAACCTAAGACAAATGAGGTCTCCGTGTGTGAAGGAGTCATACCACCTGACGATGTTGGCCTTCTCTGGGTCCAGGGCGCTCAGGAGTTTCAGATTGTCAAGCTGTGGAAGACGTGAAAAATCATTTATGAAGGTTTACAATGTGAGGCTGAAATAAAACTATCTTTGAAAGTAAAGACTGTGACTGTATTTACCTCTTTCTTTGTCTCTCTAATAATACTGGGCTTATTCTTTGAAATTTTGATGGCCACGTCCTGATGGGTCACTTTGTGTCGACACCTGGCCACCTTCCCAAAGTTGCCCTCACCCAGGAACTCCTGCACCATGTAAAATGACTGGAGCACATCACCCTCCTTGACAGGGAAATCATCTGTGGGGGGACGAGAGGAGCCGTGAGGCAGAGATCAACACAAAACAGTAAAACACAAGAGCAATCGCAGACTTCTGACATCCGCCAATCCGGACCACCTCCAATATTCAGTGGAGTTTTCCAGACCTAATATCTATCTGTGGTGCAAATTTGCTCAGAATCTGTGAAGTAGTTTTGATGTAATCCTTCAAAGCATTTATAAAGTGAAATCCTGAGCCAGAATCCGGATCACCTCCAAAATCCAGTGGAGTCTTCCAGACCTAATATCTATCTGTGGTGAAAAGTTGATCAAAATCCGTGCAGTAGTTATGAGATAATCCTGCTAACAGACAGACAAATAAATATCCAAACGCTGATGATTTTAGGAGCTCCTTGGCGGGTGTAATAACGTGTCTAACTTCATCATCATCAGATGGCACAAAATAAATTAATAAATGAATAAGAAGCTCTGGCTCCGCCCACTCAACGTGATCGCACTTTGAATGAATGTAAAACCCATAAAGCAGACAGGCTGATTGTTTGTTTGGGAAGAAACATTTACAAATGTCCTGTAACAGGTTAAAATAGCTTTAAGGACAAAATATTTTATTTTGGTTTTATTTTGAAATCGTGAACTGCTCCGTTTCTGAGTGCTGCTGGGACAGCCAATCAGAGAGCGGGAAAAAAGAGCGGCAGAGGGCGACGGACGGAGAAAAAACACAACAAAAACGAAGAATTACGCCAACAAAGACAAACCAACCCGTAATCTTTTACTCTACTGGTTTGGACGAAGTTTGGTTATGGGTTTTTTTTTCATGTTGAACGAAAATTTGGTGAGTTGAAACTTTTTTCCCCTCCTTCCATTTTTTTAAATTTTATTATTATTTATACTGAACAGCTGTCTGTGTGTCCTTTTATTTAATTATGTATATGTCTCGGACATGAAGGAGTGAACGCTGATCTGTATATGTTACTGGACAGCTCATTGGTCCACACACTCCATACAAACCGCTGAAGCAAGCTGGCGGCCATCTTGCCACTCCCAAGTTATGCTGCCCGCACATAGACGGTTTATTAGAATGTCAGAAATGTAACCTTCATCCCTCCTAATCTGTGTCTGCCATGATTGGCTATTTGATTTATTTCCTTTCTTTTTTTGAGTATTTTGACACATTCTCCCCTTCTATTCTTAATTACTCAGATCTCACTGGGACAAATACTCAATTCTAAACATTATGATTCTTTAATCAAAGTTCATACAGGTCTTGTGAACTCATCAGCAAATCTATCTATCTATCTATCTATCTATCTATCTATCTATCTATCTATCTATCTATCTATCTATCTATCTATCTATCTATCTATCTATCTATCTATCTATCTATCTATCTATCTATCTATCTATCTATCATCTATCTATCTATCTATCTATCTATCTATCTATCTATCTATCTATCTATCTATCTATCTATCTATCTATCTATCATCTATCTATCTATCTATCTATCTATCTATCTATCTATCTATCTGTGTGTGTGTGTTGTATAAGGTGGATGGATAGCAAAAGTCATGATGGATAATATAGCAATGGTGTTTTTTTAATAGTTGCACTGAAAAAATAAAACACCACTTAAGTAGCTACAGGACAGTTTATTTTCCCTTTGCAATGACAATATTTATTCATTACGCATGAGTTTCAGCCTAATATTAGTAATAAAGCTCGTAGTAACAACACGTAAAGCTCCAAAACTATGGACAAGTAGACCTAATAAATGTAATAAAAATAATTCATCCAACACACAAGCCACACCGTCTCTGCCTATATGCTGGAATAAGGGATAGAACTCTTCAAATTATTGTTCATTACTTTCTATTTCAATCATACTCACAGGTGAAATGTTCGTCCACAGCCTCTGAACTGGCGATTTGCTCAGTTTATAGCTGCACATGAAGGTATTTTTTTTTTTTACAAAATCACAAAGAAAAAAGTTGCGTGCGCCTGGTTAAAGATCATAGTCTAGTGCCAAAATGAGGAAGGTGTTTTACTTATAGAATTACAGGCATTTTTGAGTAAAAGTTGGCAAATAGTGTTACTTTGTCAATTTGGGTGTGCTGATTCCAAATCTGCCATTTGCCAAACTATCTGTCCTCTGATGACCTTGAGAGGTCATTGAACATTGTACCTGTTGACCGGACCAGAAATCCCACTTTGAGCATGTACGAGGTCTGTTAGAAAAGTATCAGACCTTTGTATTTTTTTTTCAAAAACCATATGGATTTGAATCACACGTGATTCAAATCCATATGGTTCAAATCCATATTCAAATCCAAAGCCTCTACTGGTGGTTGGCTCTCACTGCGGTATTGTATCACTTCCTGTTCCGGAGCACAGCAGTGTTTTTCTGTATCTGTTAGCTGTTTAATCTGCGCAGTTAGATTGATCTAGTTATCTAGATTACGATTTGTTTCCCAGTGTAATCTCCACGTGCCTTAACTAAAGCACTCCTTCTGCTGAATCACCTCTAAATTATTTACACATTATTCACTTTGCGTGTTTTTAGGAATCCGCTAGCTTAGCGCAGCTACTAGCTCTTAGCCGATTTAGCATGGCGGCTTCTCCTGTCTCTCCCGCACTTTTCTGCTCTGGGTGTGAAATGTTTAGTTATTCCTCGGCCTCCTTTAGCAGTAACGGTACTTGTAATAAGTGTAGCTTATTCGTAGCTTTGGAGGCCAGGCTGGGCGAATTGGAGACTCGGCTCCGCACCGTGGAAAATTCTACAGCTAGCCAGGCCCCTGTAGTCGGTGCGGACCAAGGTAGCTTAGCCGCCGTTAGTTTCCCTCTGGCAGATCCCGAGCAGCCGGGGAAAGCAGGCCGACTGGGTGACTGTGAGGAGGAAGCGTAGTTCTAAACAGAAGCCCCGTGTACACCGCCAACCCGTTCACATTTCTAACCGTTTTTCCCCACTCGACGACACACCCGCTGAGGAACAAACTCTGATTATTGGCGACTCTGTTTTGAGAAATGTGAAGTTAGCGACACCAGCAACCATAGTCAGTTGTCTTCCGGGGGCCAGAGCAGGCGACATTGAAGGAAATTTGAAACTGCTGGCTAAGGCTAAGCGTAAATTTGGTAAGATTGTAATTCACGTCGGCAGTAATGACACCCGGTTACGCCAATCGGAGGTCACTAAAATTAACATTAAATCGGTGTGTAACTTTGCAAAAACAATGTCGGACGCTGTAGTTTTCTCTGGGCCCCTCCCCAATCGGACCGGGAGTGACATGTTTAGCCGCATGTTCTCCTTGAATTGCTGGCTGTCTGAGTGGTGTCCAAAAAATGAGGTGGGCTTCATAGATAATTGGCAAAGCTTCTGGGGAAAACCTGGTCTTGTTAGGAGAGACGGCATCCATCCCACTTTGGATGGAGCAGCTCTCGTTTCTAGAAATCTGGCCAATTTTCTTAAATCCTCCAAACCATGACTATCCAGGGTTGGGACCAGGAAGCAGAGTTGTAGTCTTACACACCTCTCTGCAGCTTCTCTCCCCCTGCCATCCCCTCATTACCCCATCCCCGTAGAGACGGTGCCTGCTCCCAGACCACCAATAACCAGCAAAAATCTATTTAAGCATAAAAATTCAAAAAGAAAAAATAATATAGCACCTTCAACTGCACCACAGACTAAAACAGTTAAATGTGGTCTATTAAACATTAGGTCTCTCTCTTCTAAGTCCCTGTTAGTAAATGATATAATAATTGATCAACATATTGATTTATTCTGCCTTACAGAAACCTGGTTACAGCAGGATGAATATGTTAGTTTAAATGAGTCAACACCCCCGAGTCACACTAACTGTCAGAATGCTCGTAGCACGGGCCGAGGGGGAGGATTAGCAGCAATCTTTCATTCCAGCTTATTAATTAATCAAAAACCCAGACAGAGCTTTAATTCATTTGAAAGCTTGACTCTTAGTCTTGTCCATCCAAATTTGAAGTCCCAAAAACCAGTTTTATTTGTTATTATCTATCGTCCACCTGGTTGTTACTGTGAGTTTCTCTGTGAATTTTCAGACCTTTTGTCTGACTTAGTGCTTAGCTCAGATAAGATAATTACAGTGGGCGATTTTAACATCCACACAGATGCTGAGAATGACAGCCTCAACACTGCATTTAATCTATTATTAGACTCTATTGGCTTTGCTCAAAATGTAAATGAGTCCACCCACCACTTTAATCATATCTTAGATCTTGTTCTGACTTATGGTATGGAAATTGAAGACTTAACAGTATTCCCTGAAAACTCCCTTCTGTCTGATCATTTCTTAATAACATTTACATTTACTCTGATGGGCTACCCAGCAGTGGGGAATAAGTTTCATTACACTAGAAGTCTTTCAGAAAGCGCTGTAACTAGATTTAAGAATATGATTCCTTCTTTATGTTCTCTAATGCCATATACCAACACAGTGCAGAGTAGCTACCTAAACTCTGTAAGTGAGATAGAGTATCTCGTCAATAGTTTTACATCCTCATTGAAGACAACTTTGGATGCTGTAGCTCCTCTGAAAAAGAGAGCTTTAAATCAGAAGTGCCTGACTCCGTGGTATAACTCACAAACTCGTAGCTTAAAGCAGATAACCCGTAAATTGGAGAGGAAATGGCGTCTCACTAATTTAGAAGATCTTCACTTAGCCTGGAAAAAGAGTCTGTTGAGTATCTGAGTATTCCATTAACTTTAACTAGTAATGACTTCATGACTTTCTTTGCTAACAAAATTTTAACTATTAGAGAAAAAATTACTCATAACCATCCCAAAGACGTATCATTATCTTTGGCTGCTTTCAGTGATGCCGGTATTTGGTTAGACTCTTTCTCTCCAATTGTTCTGTCTGAGTTATTTTCATTAGTTACTTCATCCAAACCATCAACATGTTTATTAGACCCCATTCCTACCAGGCTGCTCAAGGAAGCCCTTCCATTATTTAATGCTTCGATCTTAAATATGATCAATCTATCTTTGTTAGTTGGCTATGTACCACAGGCTTTTAAGGTGGCAGTAATTAAACCATTACTTAAAAAGCCATCACTTGACCCAGCTATCTTAGCTAATTATAGGCCAATCTCCAACCTTCCTTTTCTCTCAAAAATTCTTGAAAGGGTAGTTGTAAAACAGCTAACTGATCATCTGCAGAGGAATGGTCTATTTGAAGAGTTTCAGTCAGGTTTTAGAATTCATCATAGTACAGAAACAGCATTAGTGAAGGTTACAAATGATCTTCTTATGGTCTCGGACAGTGGACTCATCTCTGTGCTTGTTCTGTTAGACCTCAGTGCTGCTTTTGATACTGTTGACCATAAAATTTTATTACAGAGATTAGAGCATGCCATAGGTATTAAAGGCACTGCGCTGCGGTGGTTTGAATCATATTTGTCTAATAGATTACAATTTGTTCATGTAAATGGGGAATCTTCTTCACAGACTAAAGTTAATTATGGAGTTCCACAAGGTTCTGTGCTAAGACCAATTTTATTCACTTTATACATGCTTCCCTTAGGCAGTATTATTAGACGGTATTGCTTAAATTTTCATTGTTACGCAGATGATACCCAGCTTTATCTATCCATGAAGCCAGAGGACACACACCAATTAGCTAAACTGCAGGATTGTCTTACAGACATAAAGACATGGATGACCTCTAATTTCCTGCTTTTAAACTCAGATAAAACTGAAGTTATTGTACTTGGCCCCACAAATCTTAGAAACATGGTGTCTAACCAGATCCTTACTCTGGATGGCATTACCCTGACCTCTAGTAATACTGTGAGAAATCTTGGAGTCATTTTTGATCAGGATATGTCATTCAAAGCGCATATTAAACAAATATGTAGGACTGCTTTTTTGCATTTACGCAATATCTCTAAAATTAGAAAGGTCTTGTCTCAGAGTGATGCTGAAAAACTAATTCATGCATTTATTTCCTCTAGGCTGGACTATTGTAATTCATTATTATCAGGTTGTCCTAAAAGTTCCCTAAAAAGCCTTCAGTTAATTCAAAATGCTGCAGCTAGAGTACTAACGGGGACTAGAAGGAGAGAGCATATCTCACCCATATTGGCCTCTCTTCATTGGCTTCCTGTTAATTCTAGAATAGAATTTAAAATTCTTCTTCTTACTTATAAGGTTTTGAATAATCAGGTCCCATCTTATCTTAGGGACCTCGTAGTACCATATCACCCCAATAGAGCGCTTCGCTCTCAGACTGCAGGCTTACTTGTAGTTCCTAGGGTTTGTAAGAGTAGAATGGGAGGCAGAGCCTTCAGCTTTCAGGCTCCTCTCCTGTGGAACCAGCTCCCAATTCAGATCAGGGAGACAGACACCCTCTCTACTTTCAAGATTAGGCTTAAAACTTTCCTTTTTGCTAAAGCTTATAGTTAGGGCTGGATCAGGTGACCCTGAACCATCCCTTAGTTATGCTGCTATAGACGTAGACTGCTGGGGGGTTCCCATAATGCACTGTTTCTTTCTCTTTTTGCTCTGTATGCACCACTCTGCATTTAATCATTAGTGATCGATCTCTGCTCCCCTCCACAGCATGTCTTTTTCCTGGTTCTCTCCCTCAGCCCCAACCAGTCCCAGCAGAAGACTGCCCCTCCCTGAGCCTGGTTCTGCTGGAGGTTTCTTCCTGTTAAAAGGGAGTTTTTCCTTCCCACTGTAGCCAAGTGCTTGCTCACAGGGGGTCGTTTTGACCGTTGGGGTTTTACATAATTATTGTATGGCCTTGCCTTACAATATAAAGCGCCTTGGGGCAACTGTTAAATAAATAAAAAATTGATTGAATTGATTGATTGATTGCATCAGCCAAGCTTGAACCTTCGTGCGCATGTGTGAGTTTTTTCACGTTGCGTCATTCGCCTGTGAGCAGACTTTGTGTGAGCAGTCGTCCACCCCTCTCGTCTGATTTTTATTGCGAATAAAATGTCTGAATGATTTGGAGATTTGCTGCATCAAATTTTTCCAGAAACTGTGAGAGACCTCCAGGTGGACACCATTCAGAAAATTCACATGGCTTTCAGCGACGATTTTATGGGGATTACACAGATGAAGGAGTGCTCCAGCCGGTTTAAAGACCGCCCACAGCGTCTGAGAGCGCGGCGCACTCCGAGCGCCGATCAACAGGCTGAAACAACCAGATCATTTCCAACGTGAAGATTTGTTGATCTGGGATGTCGTCTGACTTCCACAAAAAAGGCAGAAGACGTGGACATCAGCACTTTTTCGACCCATTCCAATGTTACAGGAGTTTTTTTCATGGAAAGAGAAGCGGACGGATGCGCCACGGAGCCATTCATCACGCGGCACAAAACCACAGTGTAGTGACACGGACCCACAACAGGGGGCGCAAATGAACGGTCAATAAATGAGCCAAAAAAGTAACAATTTAATGTTGTGAAGGTGCACAACGAATATACAGACAATCTCAGAATCTGATAACAGTCAATCCACAAAGGTGACGTGTGGGCAGGCTCGAGGATAGAAGACGTCTGTCCTGAGAAGAGCCGGAACCACACAATTTCCGCCGCCACCGAACCTGGTGAATACTGGAGCCGCCAAGTCCCGAATTCCCAGGTGATCACCGTCCCCGACTGTCAGATCTGGTACTGCTGGCGAAGAGCAAAGACAGTCAAGTGTGGGTGTGTGTACACCCCATAACAACAACGGTGGGAATGCCACCTCCACCTCTAATACACACTCGTGCAGCGTCTGTGTAACCACTTATCTGACGGGAAGTAGGACAAACAGTCGCGACCCACGCTGGTCCTCCGGTTAGACAGCTGCAACACAATCAATCAATACAGGCAGAGAAAGTTACCTCCATAGAAGTACGATATCTCGGCGATGAGGTGGAGATGACGTCTGGGTTTTATGGAGTGAGATGATGAAGAATGAGTGACAGCTGTCACTCCCGGCTGTGTCCGTGGCGGCAGCGCCCTCTCGTGCCTGAAGCCCGCACTTCAGGCATGGCGCCCTCTGGTGGTGGGCCAGCAGTACCTCCTCTTCTGGCGGCCCACACAACAGGACCCCCCCCCTCAACCAGGCTTATCGGGGTGTCGACGGTAGAAATCGGCCAGGAGGGCCGGATCCAGGATGAAGCTCCTCTTCACCCAGGAGTGTTCTTCGGGTCCATACCCCTCCCAGTCCACCAGATATTGGAACCCCCGGCCCATTCGACGGACGTCCAGGAGCTGACGCACTGTCCAAGCCAGCTCCCCGTCAATGATCCGGGCAGGAGGCGGCGCCGGACCGGGAGCACAGAGGGGTGAGGTGTGGTGAGGCTTGATCCTGGACACATGAAAGACTGGGTGGATCCGCAGTGATGCCGGGAGTTGGAGCTTCACTGCGGCAGGACTGAGGATTTTGAGGATTCTGTATGGTCCAATATACCTGTCCTTGAGTTTCGGGGAGTCCACCTGGAGGGGGATGTCCTTCGTGGACAGCCACACCTCCTGCTCGGGCTGGTAAGCAGGGGCCGGGGATCGCCGGCGGTCCGCATGGGTCTTCGCCCTCGTCCGGGCCTTCAACAAGGCAGAACGGGCGGAGCGCCACACCCGACGGCACTTCCGCAGGTGGGCCTGGACCCTGGACACCGACCTCTCCCTCCACCATGGGAAACAATGGGGGCTGATACCCCAAACACACCTCAAACGGGGAGAGGCCGGTGGCAGAGGACACCTGGCTGTTATGTGCATACTCGATCCAGGCCAGATGTTCACTCCTGGCCGTTGGGTGTGCAGATGTCACACAGCGCAGGGCTTGCTCCAATTCCTGATTGGCCCGTTCTGCCTGTCCATTGGTCTGCGGGTGATACCCGGAAGAGAGGCTCACAGTGGCCCCCAGTTCCCGGCAGAAGCTCCTCCAGACGTGTGAGGAGAACTGGGGACCACGATCAGAGACGATATCGGTAGGTATGCCATGCATACGGACGACGTGGTGGACCAGGAGGTCTGCTGTCTCCTGGGCTGTTGGGAGCTTCGGGAGGGCCACGAAGTGGGCCGCCTTGGAGAATCGGTCCACTATCGTGAAGATGGTGGTGTTGCCCTGGGACGGCGGGAGGCCCGTGACGAAATCCAGGCCGATATGGGACCAGGGGCGATGAGGCACAGGAAGCGGCTGGAGAAGCCCTTGGGACCTCTTGTGGTCTGCCTTGCCCCTGGCACAGGTGGTGCAGGCCTGAATGTACTCCCGGACGTCGGCCTCCATAGACGCCCACCAGAAGCGCTGCCGGACAACTGCCACGGTCCTTCGCACCCCTGGATGACAGGAGAGCTTGGAACCGTGACAGAAGTCCAAGACTGCAGCTCTGGCCTCTGGTGGGACGTATAGACGATTCTTCGGACCAGTTCCGGGGTCCGGGCTCCGTGCCAGGGCCTCCCAGACGGTCTTCTCCACGTCCCAGGTGAGGGTGGCCACGATAGTGGACTCCGGAATGATGGGCTCCGGTGGATCCGACAGCACAGTTTTGACTTCATCTTCGTGTACCCGGGACATGGCATCCGATCTCTGGTTCTTGGTCAAAACGTCCGAAGAACAGTGACCAGCGGGCTTGCCTGGGGTTCAGCCGCCTGGCGGTCCTGATATACTCCAGGTTCCGATGGTCAGTGAAAACCGTGAATGGCACAGACGCTCCCTCCAACAGGTGTCTCCACTCCTCAAGAGCCTCTTTCACCGCAAGGAGTTCTCGATTGCCGATGTCATAGTTCCGTTCAGCCGGGGTCAACCTGCGAGAAAAGTAGGCACACGGGTGAAGAACCTTATCGGTCTCTCCGCTCTGGGATAGCACGGCTCCTATCCCTGAGTCAGAGGCGTCCACTTCAACCACGAACTGGCGGCTAGGGTCGGGCTGCACCAAAACTGGCGCAGTAGAGAACCGTCGTTTCAACTCCTTGAACGCGGCTTCGCACCGATCCGACCAGGTGAAGGGGACTTTTGGAGAGGTCAGGGCTGTCAGGGGGCTAACTACCTGACTGTAGCCCTTAATGAACCTCCTATAGAAATTAGCGAAGCCGAGGAACTGTTGCAGCTTCCTACGGCTTGTTGGTTTGGGCCAATCTCTCACCGCCGCAACCTTGGCCGGATCAGGGGCGACGGAGTTAGAGGAGATGATAAACCCCAGGAAGGATAAAGACGTGCGGTGAAACTCGCACTTCTCGCCCTTCACAAGCAGTCGGTTCTCTAACAACCGCTGCAGGACCTGACGTACATGCTGGACATGGGTCTCAGGATCCGGAGAAAAGATGAGAATATCGTCGATAAACGAAGACGAATCGGTGCAGGAAGTCCCGCAAGACGTCGTTAACCAAGGCTTGGAACGTCGCGGGGGCGTTGGTGAGGCCGAACGGCATGACCAGGTACTCAAAGTGACCTAACGGGGTGTTAAATGCCGTCTTCCATTCGTCTCCCTTCCGGATCCGAACCAGGTGATACGCATTTCTAAGATCCAGCTTAGTAAAGATTTTCGCTCCATGCAGGGGGGTGAACACAATCCAACAATGGCAACGGGTATCGGTTGCGAACCGTAATCTCATTCAGCCCCCTGTAATCAATGCATGGACGGAGTCCGCCATCTTTCTTGCCCACAAAAAAGAAACCTGCACCCATCGGGGAGGTGGAGTTCCGGATCAGCCCGGCAGCTAATGAGTCCTGGATGTAGGTCTCCATTGATTCGCGCTCAGGTCGTGAGAGGTTGTACAGCCTGCTGGACGGGAACTCAACGCCTGGAACCAAATCAATGGCACAATCGTACGGACGGTGCGGGGGAAGGGTGAGTGCCAGATCCTTGCTGAAGACGTCAGCAAGATCGTGGTACTCAACCGGCACTGCCGTCAGATTGGGAGGGGCTTTGACCTCCTCCTTAGCATGCAAACCGGGAGGAACCGAGGATCCTAAACACACCCGATGGCAGGTTTCGCTCCACTGAACCACTACCCCAGACGGCCAATCAATCCGGGGATTGTGTTTCAACATCCATGGGAAGCCCAAAATCACGCGGGAGGTAGAAGGAGTTACAACAAACTCAATCTCCTCCCGATGGTTTCCAGACACCACCAGAGTTACTGGTTGTGTCTTGTGTGTGATTAAAGGGAGGAGGGTGCCATCTAGTGCCCGCACCTGCAATGGCGAAGGAAGCGCCACCAGAGGGAGCCCTACCTCCCTTGCCCATCTGCTGTCTAGCAGATTCCCTTCTGACCCCGTGTCCACCAGTGCTGGGGCTTGAAGGGTTAAATCCCCGCTCAGGATTGTAACTGGGAGTCGTGTGGCAATCTGTGTGTGTCCCATGTGAATGTTATGACCCCCCCTTAGCCCAGTCTCTAAGGGCGGTTGTTGTCGTTTTGGCCGTTTGGGGCAGTTTTTCTGTATGTGCGCCTTTGAGCTGTAGAGAAAACACTCCCCGCGGACCAGCCTCCTCATTCTGTCATCTGTTCTCGGTTTGGCCCTGTGCGTTTCCCTAGCAACGTCAGCAGGGGGAGCTGTTGCCCCACGGAGCGCTGCGGCTGTGGAGCGTGGGGAGGGCAGTCCCTTTTCGAATCCGGAAGGGAGAGGGACGGCGCGTACCCAGCCACGTCCTTCGCCTCGCTCCCGACAGCGTTCCTCCAACCGATTGTCTAACCGTATAACGAGATCAATAAGCCCATCTAAATCCCGCGGTTCTTCCTCAGCTACCAGATGCTCCTTCAGGACTGATGACAGTCCGTTTATGAAGGCGGCGCGGAGCGCAACGTCATTCCAGCCGGACCTCGCAGCCGCGATGCGGAAGTCGACTGCATATTCGGCTGCGCACCGGCACCCCTGTCGCATTGACAGCAGCATTGTTGAAGCGGTCTCTCCTCTGTTAGGGTGATCAAACACTGTTCTGAACTCCCCCACAAACCCAGTGTATGCTGATAACAACCGTGAGTTCTGTTCCCAGAGCGCCGTAGCCCAGGCGCATGCCTTACCCCGAAGCAAGTTAATAACATAAGCCACCTTGCTGGCCTCAGACGCGTACATCACAGGTCGTTGTGCAAAGACGAGCAAACACTGCATCAGAAAGTCCGTGCACGTCTCCACACAACCCCCGTACGGCTCTGGGGGACTTATGTATGCTTCAGGGGATGGTGGGGGGGTTCGTTGAATGACCAGTGGAATGTTAATATCCGGCACCGGGTCGGCAGGAGGAGGAGCCGCAGCAGCGCTCTAATCGCGCGCTTCCACCTGTGTGGTGAGAGCCTCCATCCTGCGATTAAGGATCACGTTTTGCTCGGACATCAAATCCAGCCGAGCGGTAAAGGCGGTGAGGATTTGCTGCAACTCACAGAGCATGCCTCCTGCAGACGCCTGTGCACCCTGCTCTTCCATTGGCTGTCCAACAGATGGGTGACGCCCCTCGGGATCCATGACGCTGGCTGAGATATCCTGTTGTGAAAGTGTAGTGACATGGACCCACAACAGGGGGCGCAAATGAACGGTCAATAGATGAGCCAAAAAAGTAACAATTTAATGTTGTGAAGGTGCACAACGAATATACAGACAATCTCAGAATCTGATATCAGTCACTCCACAAAGGTGACGTGTGGGCAGGCTCGAGGATAGAAGACGTCTGTCCTGAGAAGAGCCGGAACCACACGATTTCCGCCGCCACCGAACCTGGTGAATACTGGAGCCGCCAAGTCCAGAATTCCCAGGTGATCACCGTCCCCGACTGTCAGATCTGGTACTGCTGGCGAAGAGCAAAGACAGTCAAGTGTGGGTGTGTGTACACCCCGTAACAACAACGGTGGGAATGCCACCTCCACCTCTAATACACACTCGTGCAGCGTCTGTGTAACCACTTATCTGACGGGAAGTAGGACAAACAGTCGCGACCCACGCCGGTCTTTAAACTGGCTGGAGCACTCCTTAATCTGTGTAATCCCCATAAAATCATCCCTGAAAGCCATCTGAATTTTGTGAATGGTGTCCAACTGGAGGTCTCTCACAGTTTCTGAAAAAATTTGATGCAGCAAAGCTCCAAATCGTTCAGACATTTTATTCGCAATAAAAAAAAACGACGAGAGGGGTGGACCACTGCTCACACAAAGCCTGCTCACAGACGAATGACGCAACCGACAGGCGTGAAAAAACTCACGCATGCGCACGAAGGTTCAAGCTTGGCTGATGCAATCACATGTGATTCAAATCCATATGGTTTTTGCAAAAAATAAAAAGTTCTGATACTTTTCTAACAGACCTCGTATTATCAACCTGACCTCATTTAAAATGCACAACATGCTAAGAAAATTGCCCAGTCTTGTAGATTTGAATATTTCAATTTCTAATAACCTACTTTTCAGGATGTCCTTGACCTTTGGTGACCTTGAGAGGTCATTGACCTTTTAGATTGCTCCGTTCAACTTCATTTCACAGAGAGCCTGTTGATTGTCAATTGAAATGTTTTTAATCATTTGTCAAACTGTGTGCCAAGTTTAGATAATCTCTTTTTGTTAATAGAACATTTATGAAAATACCTTACTTGACCTTTGTGACCTTGATTGATTACATAATTAGCCCAGTGGGTATGACTGTTAATTCACGCACAAGTTTGTGTCTATACCCATGTGCAATGAAGTTCTGCAGTTTTTTATATATATATTTAATTATTTCACTTATCAAACATGAAAACACTTATCACTCACAATGAAAACAACCCTGCCAGACAGACGCTTTCCTGTCTTTGCCCATGAACAAAGACCAACTCTGCAAAATGTTGCAACAAAGGATGTGGTACCAGAGAGCATCAGTGATGATGTACTCAAGGCTTGTCAGAAAGGTCAAGATCAGCTGATAGAATTGGTCAGAGACTGAGTCCCTGACGTCCAGGGAAATTGGTACTGATGAAACTATCATTGTTGATGGACAGGCAAATGTTATTGCAATGGGTAAACCATCAAAGGCCAGAACCTTTGGCGATTTGGCTGATATGTTTGTGAACTCCATAATGAACTTGGGGGCATTGTTCAGTCGCATTGATGTTACCTTTGACAGATAGATAGATATAAATATGCATATGTCGCGGACATGAACGAGCGAAGCTTGTCAGCATCTCACCATGTCATTTAGGTTCTTCAGACTTTATTTTGAGTAAATGCTTCAGGGGAGCATTAGCATGGCAAAAACCTTTCAGCCTCTGGGGGGGGGGGGGGGGGGCAGAGCCCCCCTCCCAGCTCCCCCGCATTTTTAAACATTTTTCTTTATTTGCCTCTCACATACTTGGAAAAGCTCCTTGCCATCTAACCATGTCCTTTAGGTCCTTCAGACTTTTTTCAGTAAAATGGTTCTTGCATGGAGCATGAGCATGAATAAAACCTTTCAGCTTCTGGAAGGGCTCTGCCCCCCCTAGTCTCCACCTTTTTAAACATTTTTCTTTTTTGCTTTTCAGCTGACACCCCCAATTACAGCCCTCTTAACCTTCTGCCACTTTAAGCATTTTTTTTATTGTAGATGTAAATTAATGTTCAAAGTGTTCAGCTAGTTGACAGTAGGGCTGTACAATATGGACAAATTATCGTATCTCAATATTGTCATATAAATTGACATGTAAATGTCACTTATATACATGCTGTCCATATTCTTGAGCCGCTTAGGTGGGTAGTGAGAGTTCCCATGGGATAAAAAAGCTTTTCAACCTACCATGTCTGGTTCTCAAGACCAGGCACCTAAGAGGCTCCCCTCACTCTCTCTCTCTTTTTTTTAAAGATAGTTAGGTGTACCTTAGAGTTCCACTTTAGATTTGGAATGTATAATAGAAGATATACCTTGTTGGGAAAGTGAAGTACATGGACCCACGACAGGGGGCGTAAATGAATGGCCAATAGGAAGTCCGAATAAATAACAATTTATTCTGCAAATGTGCACAACAACCAAATACGCTTTTATTCTGTCATTCAGTCTACACAAAAGGTGACGTATGGGCAGGCCCGAGGGTAGGAGACGCCTATCCAGAGAAGAACCGGGACCCACGAGGTTCCACCGCCAACGGAGACCTGCAATACACTGGAGCCGCCAAGTCCTGAGTCTCCAGGTGGCCACTGCTTCCAGCTGTCAGATCCGGTACTGCTGGCAGGAAGAACAGACAGGTTATGGGGTGGGTGTGTGAACACCCAGCAAACAAGTCAGCAAAAACACAGTTCCTTTCTGGTGGGAAAACCTCCACCTCCAATCACAGAAACACAGAGTACGTGCAGTGCCTTATGTAACACTTAACAAGTCTGGAGTGAGGAGTGGAGAACGCCAACTTCTTCTGGTGCCCTAAATGTTGCCCTACTCGTGTCCATAGCTTCGTCAGTAGGGGGAGCTGTGGCCCCACGGAGCGCAGGGGCCGTGAAGCGTGGGGAAGGCGGAGCGCGGTCGGAACCGGAAGGGAGAGGGACGGCGCGTGCCCGGCCACGCCCTTCGTCTCGTTCCCGCCGACGTTCTTCTAACCGGTTGTCCAACCGTATGACAAGATCGATAAGCCCGTCTAAATCCCGCGGTTCGTCCTTAGCCACCAGGTGCTCCTTGAGAACCAAAGACAGTCCGTTTACAAAGGCGGCGCGGAGGGCAGCGTTATTCCAGCCGGATCTCGCAGCCGCGATGCGGAAGTCGACTGCATAAACAGCTGCGCTCCGGCGCCCCTGTCTCATTGACAGTAGCACGGTTGAAGCGGTTTCTCCTCTATTAGGGTGATCGAACACGGTTCTGAGCCCCCTCACAAACCCATCCTATGTCAGAAGGAGCCGTGAATTCTGCTCCCAGAGCGCTGTAGCCCAAGCGCGTGCCTCACTGCGAAGCAGGTTTATGACATAAGCTACTTTACTAGCATCGGTCGCGTACATAACGGGACGCTGTGCGAAGACGAGCGAACACTGCATCAGAAAATCCACGCACGTCTCCACACAGCCTCCGTACGGCTCTGGAGGGCTTATGTATGCTTCCGGGGAAGGAGGGAGAGGTCGTTGAACAACCAGTGGAACGTCAACGTTACGCACAGGATCTACGGGAGGGAGAGCCGCAGCGGCGAGAGCCTCCACCCTGCGGTTCAGGAGGACGTTCTGCTCGGTCATGAAATCCAACCGAGTCGTGAAAGCGGTGAGGATCCGCTGCAACTCACCGATTACCCCTCCCGCGGACGCCTGCGCGTCCTGTTCTTCCATTGGCCGTTCAACAGCCGGTTGACGCCCCTCGGGATCCATGACGCTGGCCGAGATATCCTGTTGGAAAAGTGTAGGAACACGGACCCACAACAGGGGGCGCAAATGAACGGACAATGGAGTAAGTCAAAATAACAACGCTTTACTGTTGTGAATGTGCACAACGAATACAACCAATCACAGCAATGGACAACAGTCAATTCACAAAAGTGTCGTGTGGGCAGGCTCGAAGATAGGAGACGCCTCTCCAAGGTAAGACCGGAACCACACGGCTTCCTCCGCCACAGGACCCCGGGAATACTGGAGCCGCCAAGTCCCGAACTCCCAGGTGGCCACTGCCTCCGCGTGTCGGACCTGGTACTGCTGGCGAGGAGCAAAGAACAGTTAGATGGGGGCGCGTATGCACCCAGGACTCCGAACAGCAGGAAAGGTACCTCCACCTCTCGTTGGAACAGTAATCCAAAAAACTAGCTCAATCCAAAAGATGCACTCTATTTGCTTTGATACGTTACCTCTCTGGTAGAAACGATATCTCGGCAAATGAGGTGGAGATGCCGTCCTGCTGATATACCTCCGTAGTGATTGGGATCAGCTGTCTCCGGTGATGGGTGACAGCTGTCATCCTGGCTGCTCCTGTAAGGCGGCAGCGCCCTCCGGTGCCTGGAGCCCGCACTCCAGGCAGGGCGCCCTCTAGTGGTGGTGGGCCAGCAGTACCTCCTCTTCAGCGGCCCACACAACAGGAAACTTGTCATGCGATGTTCCCCCCACCTTTAGGACAAGTTTCACAATGTGGGTAGGGCTTCTCCTAATAAAAAGAGTGAGCGTGCAGCAATCCTCAGTGCTCTCAGTGGTACTACGTGTATGGGCTGTCTGCACTCCTCGCGAGCTAAATTTGACATTCTGTTTCACTGGTGTTTCTTGACTCTGTTTGTCTTATCAAGGTTTTAAGAATGTTTGGAGGCGAAAAATACCCAACATTGACTGGGGGCTCGTCCCGGGATCTCAACAACACCGGAGGTGTCAGGCGGAGGTCGTCAAGTCCAGACGTAAATCCTTGGCCAAGGTCCGATCGATTGATCGTGTCTGCAGTTGTCGACCGCCGTTGGCATCGTCTGGTTGACGAGATTTTCCCGAAGAAGACAGACAGGAGGTCGAGTCAGTGAGTAGAATTTCTTTGTAACAGTACTGAGTGAGTGGTGATCAGATCACATAAACAGTTAAATTCCGCAAGCGATGACGTAGAATCGTCTGTTAATGAAACACAGTTAAATTCTGCGAGGAGGTCGGACTCCTCTACGATGGCGAGGAACGCACGTAGTTAAATTCCGAAGGAGGGTGCGGACTCCTCTGTTTATATACGTGTACCGGTAGGGAATAAAAGTGTGAAAGTGTAATTCTTTGGACAAAGTAAGTGACAACCGTGTGTGGAAGCAGAGGCAAGTGATTCCGCTTCCTACGGGGAGGTGAAAGGAATCAACCACACGACGGACTGTTAATTGTCACGTCCAAAGAAAGTGAAAACTTCAGATTTAGAACACCCTAGGTGTGCCCCCGTCTGAAGTCCAAATTATAACAAAGAATAATAAAAATGGGGTGAAAGACGTCTAAAAAGAAAGAAAATTTATCAACTGACGACTGGAAATTTATGGAAGCAAAAAATCCAAAAGCAACAAAGAAATTGGAGACCTGGATAAATAAACATGACTTTGACGGACGACTGAACCTGACCAGTATTCAGAAACTGAAGGAGGAGTTAGTTAAAACAGGAACATAAAGGTGATGAGAAAAAGAAGCAGAAAGTAGGGGCAGATTTAGTGGCATTTTGGGAGGAAGAAGCAGAGAACAGACAGAAAGGAGCAGAGAAACGAAGATTAGAGAAAGCAAGGAAAAAGAAAGGGGTAGGTAAGGCAGAGGAAGATGTGATAATTCAACATAAAGAACCTGAACAACCTCAGAAACCACCGACGGCTGGACCGTCGGCAACAATGCATTTGTACCCTCCTCTACCGGAGGATGATGATGTGCCGCCACCGCAGTATGATATGGCAGTGCGACCTAAAGTAAAAAGTGAAAAACAAGAAAAGCCACAAACACGCAGTCAAACAAAAGTGCCTACAGCTCCTCCCATGGAGGA
Organism: Thalassophryne amazonica; assembly: GCF_902500255.1. Classification (NCBI taxonomy): domain Eukaryota; kingdom Metazoa; phylum Chordata; class Actinopteri; order Batrachoidiformes; family Batrachoididae; genus Thalassophryne; species Thalassophryne amazonica. The sequence continues at coordinate 90,199,892 of NC_047118.1, forward strand.
ACACAGTGACCAGGAAGGTGCCTATCCTTTGATAGAAGTACCAAATCCTCATGCAGGAACTTCAGGGCACCGATCAACCATGCTCGTATATCGAACATGGAATGCTGATGATATCAAAGCAGCAGTCGACATGATACCATCACCACATGTCGATATTGAAGGATTCATGCAAGATATAGAAAATATTAGAAATTCTTACCACCTCAATGGACCTGAAGTCCAACAGGTATGGATGAAAGCATGTGGCCCTAAATGGAGTCAGGTACGCGGAGACTGGAATCCTGCAGACCAGGATGGCGTACCGTTGCCACATGATGATCCAGTCTTGAAAACACGAGTGGAAGCTATGATTACACGAGCAAAAGGTGTGTTAGGACCAAAAATAAATTATACTGAAATTACCAGGACAACTCAGAAAGAAGGAGAGCCATGGACAGAGTTTAGATGCAGATTTGAGAGTGTATTTAGGGTCCATAGTGGCATATTGCCAGGAACACCAGTGTATGAACAACAATTGAAAAACGCTCTGATCCAACACTCCAACAAGGATATAAAAGCTTGGATACAGAAACATTGGATTGGACTGCCCACAGGCACATTGGAAGAAACACACACCCACTGTTGTCATGCAGAAGAAGTCTTAAAGCAGAAAAAGACAGGAAACAGCGACAAAGGAGTGTATGTAGCACAAGGAGATGATGAAATATATTACCAACAGGGTAACTTAAGACAGCAGAAGCAGTGGAAACGCCCCCAAAAGCCATGGCAAAACAGACAAGGTGGACAGCCACAACGTCAAGGACCATGGCAACCACGACAGCAGCACAGACAGGGAGGGCCACCACGTGGTCCCCTGATTTGTTGGAACTGTGGAAGAGAGGGACACATGTCTAGAAATTGTCCGAATCCACCTACTGATGGAGCAGCAGGAAGAATTCCACAACGGAATAATCCTCCACAACCGCAGTATCCACAATGACTAGATTCCATAATCCATGACACCACTCCAGACAGTGAGTCTGAGTGCGATATGGATTTATGTGCCTTACTGGGAAATCCGGTACCAAAACCGGAAGTGACTTTGTTAGTAAATGGACGACCAGTGGTATTTCTTTGTGACACAGGAGCATGTAGAACCACATGTAATGACAACATACCTGTCCATAAATTAAGCAACGAAACCTTTAGGGTTCGCTCTGCAAATGGACAAACATCAGACGTCCCTATTACTAAACCCATAACCTTGGAAGATCCATTTGGAATGACGTGTACAATGCCATTGCTGAACATGCCACAGTGTCCCGTAAATCTTCTGGGACGAGACGGATTGACAGCATTGGGCTTGTCCATAATTGTGGAACAAGGGAAATTAGTTGTTAAGCGCACAGGAGGTGTTAACATGGTGAGAGAAGAAAGCGATGACCCCACATTCCACTATTACTATACATTTGACATTTCTGAAGAAGATGCTGCAGGATGGGGTAAAGATGTCGTCTTGCAAGCGACAGCCCTACTGAAACATCCTGAACAAAAGATGTTGCCACCTGACCTGCATGTCACAATGTGGCACAAAGACACTCCAGGTCCTGATGGTGACTACGAAAACAAATTGAATGGCATTTCACCTGTAAAGATGGAAATGACAGATTTGATTCATGACGGCAATTCAACAGCTGTCATAACTGTAACAGGTGCCACTGAAGATATCCTAAACTTAAGACTCACAGGCATGCCATTACATGTGTCACTTTGTAAACCATGTTTGGCTGAGTGGCAAGATTTAGGTGTAATGACCATGACAGCACTATCAGTAACTGATTGGGACAAAGTGGGACCACACACTGAGTACAGCCCTTCAACAAAATTGTACAAAATCCCAGTTAATGTATCTCTGTTATTGAAGGCAGGAACACATATTGATGTGTCCACTTCACAGTCCTGAGTGTTTCAGTTGAGTCCTGAAGAAGATGATCTTCTTTCTTCAGTACCATCAGGATTGTGGACAACAGGTCCTTCAGACGTAGGACTGATTAAAAATGCACAACCTGTAGTTATAAGACCAAAAACAGAATACAGACCATGTGTAAGACAGTATCCGTTGAAACCTGATGCAATTGAAGGAATCAGACCAGTAATAGAGGATTTGTTAACAGCAGGAGTAATAGTGCCATGTCCAGATTCACCATGTAACACACCCATATTTCCTGTAAAAAAGGCTCCGCCCTCAGTAGGATGGAGAATGATACAGGATCTCCAAGCTGTAAATGCTGCTGTAGTAAAAAGAGCTCCATGTGTTCCAGATCCGCACACACTGTTAAATTCATTAAGACCAAATTCTAGTTGTTTTTCTGTAATAGATATCAGTAATGCATTTTTCTCTGTACCAGTGGACCCAGATAGTCAATTCTGGTTTGCTTTTACCGTTAAAGGACAATGATATACATTTACCAGATTACCGCAGGGTTATGCAGAGAGTCCAACTATTTATTCTCAAGTCATGTCAGCATGTTTAGCCAATTTCGTTCCACCGGCAGATAGCCAACTATTAGTGTATGTTGATGACATTTTGATTGCCTCTGACACACGAGAAAACTGCATAACTGACACAGTAGCATTATTGTGTTTCTTATTTGATAATGGCCACAAAGTGAGTAAAAACAAAGTTCAGTTGTGTAGGGATAAAGTAAAATATTTAGGACATGAATTATCAGCCACAGGGCGTACTATCCTGTCTGACAGGAAGGAAGCGATTTTACATGCTCCAAAACCACAAACCAAAAAACAGATGATGTCATTTCTTGGACTGACTAATTACTGCAGGGCATGGATCCCTTGCTATGCAGAACTGACTAGTCCACTTTCTGATTTGATGTACAAAGATGATATTTCAATGTCAACCGTGTTGGAATGGAACAAAGATGCTGAGGAAGCTTTTGTGAAAGTGAAACAAACATTAGTGTCATCCACAGTTTTGGCACTACCGGATTATAGTAAACCATTCATTCAAACAGTAGATTGTAAGAATAAGTTCATGACTAGTGTTTTGGTACAAGCATATGGTTCAAAATTAAGGCCAGTCGCCTACTACTCATCTAAACTGGATGCAGTGGCAAGTGCTCTACCACCATGTGTGCGAGCTGTTATTGCAGCCTCCATGGCTGTTCAAAGTAGCAGTAATGTTGTTCTATTCCATCAGCTGACATTGAAAGTTCCACATGCAGTTTCAGCACTTCTGTTGCAAACAAACATGACCTTCTTATCTCCAGCAAGACATCTTTCGTGTATGTCGTTACTGTTATCACAACCACATCTTACTGTAGAACGATGTACAACATTGAATCCGTCGACATTGATACCTTTACCTGAGGATGGTGAACCGCACAATTGTTTCGATGTAGCAACAGTTTGTATGAAGGCTCGCGCTGATCTACTGGATACGCCCATCCCACACAGTACAATTGTGTATGTGGATGGTTCCTCCACTAAAAATGCTTATGGACAAACACAATCTGGATATGCTGTTGTCACAAATTCAGAAGTATTGGATTCTACTTCATTGCCATCGTCATTCTCAGCGCAAGCAGCTGAATTAGTTGCTTTAACTGCAGCTTGTCATTTGTATAAAGGAAAAGCTGTGACAATCTATACGGACAGCCAGTACGCTTTCAGCACAGTGCATGTGTTTGCAAAATTGTGGGAAGAGCGTGGGATGGTGACGTCATCTGGAAAACCGGTGACTCATGCCACTCTTTTAACAGCACTACTGAAAGCTGTGCAGTTACCACAGAACATTGCTATATGCAAATGTGCGGCTCACACCAAAGGCTCTGATGTAGTCTCACAAGGAAATGATTTCGCTGACAAAACCGCAAAGGCAGCAGCAGCTTCTTCTATTTTTGTTGTACAGGAAACCACTCCAGATTTGCATTTAGGTCACACACTGCTTGCTGACATGCAACAACAGGCACCTGAAAAGGAAAAACAAATGTGGTTAAACAAAGGAGCTACATTCGCAAATGATTTGTACTCATGACCACAAAAGAAACCCATATTGCCAAAAAATATGTTTAAATGGGCAGCTATCATGAGCCATGGCGTGACGCATGTCTCATCAGGGGGTATGATATCGCAATTACAATCTGTTTTTTGTCTTTATGGGTTTGATGCATATGCAAAACAGCATTGTAGAGCATGCATGACATGTGCAAAACACAACTCACAAGGCAATTTGAGACCCCAAAGAGGCAAATTTCCAACACCACAATATCCCTTTCAAGTGATTCATATGGATTATATACAGTTGAGTAAACATGAAGGGAAGGAATTTTGTTTAGTCATAATTGATGCCTTCTCAAAATGGGTAGAATTGTTCCCCACAAAACATGCAGATGCACTTACAGTGGCTAAAGCATTGTGCAAAGACATCATTCCACGATTTGGAATACCAAAAACAGTCTATTCAGATAATGGAGCGCACTTTGTTAATACAATAGTGCAATATGTAGGAGAAGCGCTACAGATTAATCTCAAAAATCACTGTGCTTATCATCCACAAAGTGCCGGATTAGTGGAAAGGATGAATGGGACAGTAAAAAACAGACTTAGAAAGACAATGGAGGAAACAGGCAGACCATGGACACATTGTATAGATTTGGTGAAGATGTACATAAACATAACTTGTACCACGGGTTTGACACCTTATGAAACATTGTTTGGAAGAAAATATTGACTACCATATTATGGGCAAATTTGGGATGTACCTGAGGAAGCCAATTTGGCAGATTACATGAGGAAGATGTTAGAAAGACAACGAGGGAGAGTTTCAAACACTGATGATCCCATTTCTCCACAGGATGACCCTAAAGTGGTACCTGGAGACTGGGTGTTGATAAGAAGCATCAAGAGAAAACACTGGCATTCACCTAAGTGGGAAGGGCCCCATCAAGTACTACTCACAACACCCACAGCTTTGAAAATTGGGGAAAGAAGTACATGGATTCATTTAACTCACTGTAAGAAAGTCATTTCTGCAGACACAGACAAACAGTAAGAACAGTAGGATAAGACTAGTAATAGTGTGTGAGCTTGGTGTTAAGATCCAGGTTAGACACGAAAGCTAGCAGAAGACATTAAGAAACCACTGTTCTGAACATAGGTGTGCTGTAGTGTGTAGAAATGGCGAAAGTAAAAAATAAAAAGAACGAGGGTCCCTGGACCCCATGGACAGTCCTTAGTATGCTACTTTTCTTTTTCGGATTGGGCTTATTATTGAAAGCCATAAGCACAGGACAGGATAATAAGGGACACATCAATAAACTAAATAGGCCAAAAAGAGAGGACAAAGACCCCAATCCACTTATACCTATAGGGCATCGATGTAGTAAACAAAGAGCATATCAATTTGGTGTACAGGCCTGCTTTCCCCGAAATGCTTCAGTAGTAATCAAAGTCTCTTTTACATCCTTGACACGGACACAGGATGATCAACAGGGATCATGGTATAATGGCTATGATTGGTATATGACAAATAATCAACAGGATAAGAGATGGGAGACCTTGGTGGCAGATAGGTATGACAGATGGACACCTAGTTGGGCACAAACCGGGTGGGCTAAGTACCAACGCCAATTTCTTAAAATGTATCAAACAGAGGATAGCTTGCTGATTGTAGTGGATACAAAAAACAAATCCATAATCCCACCAGGAACACCGGATTCGGAATGTTGGCTGTTTTTGTTGTGGGTCCACAAAACAGGGTCTGACCCCTACTTCTCCCTGATATTGTGTGAAGATAATATCACGGCTACAGCTAACAAGACGTTAAAGCAACCAGTTATGACTGATCTCAGCAGGACAAAGGGTGCATCCATAAGAAGTACAAAAAACATGAAAACAGATGACTGGTTCCTAGTAACTACAGGAATTAGTGGACAAAATAACAATTGGCTTTTAATGGCAGAACAAGCAGGACTAGCTACAAAGAAGGACTGTGTTGTATGTATGGGACCCAGACCTATATTACAGGTAATACCGGCAGCATTAACCACAGACTGTCTGTTGACTGTAATGACACAGACATACATTGCAGCAAACAACAATTGTTCTAAGTGGGACAAGATCTATCCATTGACCAAATTGACTAAGATTAAACCTTTATTTTCAAGCAAAGTAGGGCATGCTAACCATACATGTGTAAACTTGACAGGGACAAGTAAGACTTTGGGTAGCTTAAACCACACTGCCTGGTGTAAGGATGTGGTCCATAGTAATTCCACATTCAAACCTGTCAGTAGGAGTGATGTATGGTGGTGGTGTGGTGATAACAGAATCTTTGACAGACTGCCAAGAAATGTGTCAGGTTATTGTGCATTAATATCATTATTGTTACCAGTTAAAGCCATACCCATGACACCTGAAGAAGTCATGACATATACAGCCTCTCTCATTCCTGAAGACTGGCAGAAAGGCATAACCAGACATAGAGTAAAAAGAGATTGGAAAGGAGTGGGAGATCCAACATATATTGATGCGATAGGAGTCCCCAGAGGAGTGCCTGATGAGTATAAACTGGCTGATCAGATAGCAGCTGGATTCGAATCCTCCATCTGTTGGTGGTGTTCAATTAATAAGAACGTGGACAGAATAAACTACATCCACTACAATGTACAGAAATTAGGAAATTGGACTGAGGAAGGATTTAAGGCTGTCCATTCACAGTTAGCAGCCACATCCCTTATGGCCTTCCAGAACCGGATTGCTCTGGATATGTTGTTGGCAGAGAAAGGAGGTGTTTGTGCCATGTTCGGAGAACAATGCTGCACATTCATTCCCAACAACACAGCTGCAGATGGCAGCCTCACTCAAGCCATCGACGGTCTGAGGACGTTGAACAGGAAGATGAAAGAGCACAGTGGAGTAAACACCGAAGGCTGGGATTGGTGGCTGGAAGGGATGGGAAAATGGAGGTCTTTGATTTCTTCACTATTAGTGTCTATAGCAGTGTTTGCTGCGATTCTGACATTGTGTGGATGTTGTTGTATTCCGTGTATACGTGGACTTATTAATCGAATGATTACAACAGCAATAGGGCCAGGAATGCCCACTTCAGCAGCATACCCTCTCCTCAGACCCGAAGCCGGGGACGATGACGAGGATGAAGATGGCCACAATGATGACTGGGAGCAAGGAGTTCCTGAACTTTTCCCTGACCAAACTAAGTATGATGACCCAGACACCGATGATGATGAAGACGATGACATAACCTCTGGGGTGTAAGCCTGTAGAACATACCATGATGAACCTCTTAGTGAAAATCTCGCAAAAGAAGTGCTAAGCTAGGTGATAACTACTATATGTTTAACAGGCGATAAATAGGAGGGAAATGTTAAAGATTTTGTATATAAGTTATCACTGTTAAACATTTGTACCTTTCTCTTTTGTTCATTTATTTGTACAGGCCTGTTGTGTGGTATCTGTTACATTGTTTATTTTGACTGTTGTGACCTTTATGACCTTATGCTGCGCAAGTGCTTACTGTGCAAAACAGGACACTCCAAGCAGATGCAGAACAGATGATAAGTGCAACAGACGAGCCTGCAAGAACAGGATGTGCTGACCTTCAATGATAAGATTAAACAAAAGGAAGCGAAACTGTTTCTCCACGCAGCTGCAATCATTAGTATATGTGCCATAAGATGTTTTGTATAACGGGAGGAAACTTGTCATGCGATGTTCCCCCCACCTTTAGGACAAGTTTCACAATGTGGGTAGGGCTTCTACTAATAAAAAGAGTGGAGCGTGCAGCAATCCTCAGTGCTCTCAGTGGTACTACGTGTACGGGCTGTCTGCACTCCTCGCGAGCTAAATTTGACATTCTGTCTCACTGGTGTTTCTTGACTCTGTTTGTCTTATCAAGGTTTTAAGAATGTTTGGAGGCGAAAAATACCCAACACACACAACTTACCTTACTGAATTGTCATATCAATATGATATACGCAGTGGTGGGCACAGATAACCAAAAAATTAACTTTGATAACAGATAATAAGATAACTGAAAAGTTATCTTTGATAAAGATAAACCAATAAACCACCCAAAAATGTATCGGAAGTTACAGATAATCGATAACCGATAAATTCCGGTGTTGTCTCTGGGACATTTGCAGTTACTAAGAAACTGAAATTGATTTTTAACACGATCGCTTTTGAAAGCATCAAAAGCGGCAGAAAAACCCATAGAATGAGCAAGAATGTTTGACTATGCTGTCCCCTGTAGGAAGCAGCATAAAAAACCTTGAGACCACACACAAAATCAACTGTTTACTAATGATAATTTTTCTTTTAACATTATGCCCCTGCTGGAAGCTCTTGTTTACTACAACATTCCCATCACAGAGCTGTATCGAGTACAGCCATAAAACCAGCTTTCTGTCAATTTCAACACGCCGGTCAGGCGGAGGTCTTGAAAAATAAAGTCATACTAACTTATGGTTTTTGCGAAAATACTGATAGAATAACTCCATTAATGTCAATTCTGTCATTTGTACAAAGTTAAAATATAACATATATCTTTTAATGTTGAATAAGGCACTAATTTTGAGGTTTTGTAACAAACACAGACCGCAAAGCATTCTGGGTAAAAGTGCTAAACACTGATTGGTTCAGTCATTCATTATGTAAACCAACACGTTAATGTGACGTGTGTCGTGTGTTGGTTTAAAGATAAATGTGCTTTTGTAAAATATTCCATTTTTATTTGTAAAAACAGGCATTTTTACGGAGCCGTGGAAGTGTCATCGCAATTGCATGTTTTAAAACTTTTATGATGTTGTAAAACGTGCACTCAATATTAGTAAGTAAGTAAGTAAATTTATTTATATAGTGCCTTTCACAGACATAAGGCCATGTACACACGTTGTCGGGTATTTGTAAAACCGAATGCAATAATAATGAAAACAGATAAAACAAAGGACAAGGTTAACAATTGGTCACTTCTGAAAAGCCTTATCTTGACACATAAATGTTGGCTTTACACTGTGCGTGTTTTGGCCATTTTTCAGATGATTTTTCATTCGTGCGAGAATTTTTTGGACCGAGTTTCAGGTTAATCACGCGTCCTACATCGTGGAGTAACAAGCTTTAACATCTCACGACCACCTCCTGCTGCTAAAAGCTACAAGCATCCAACCGCAGAGCTGTCTTGTAATGTTTTTTTTGTTGTTGTTGTTGTTTTGTTTTTAAACTTAATTTGTAAACAAAAAAAAAAGCCATTTGAAAAGCCAAAAAGTTGATTTGACCACCATCTGATATAACCGGGTTAAAATAAATACAACACTGCCATCTACTGGTACCCAGACGTTTAATACTGCCATGAACACTCCTGGCCAGTAGATGGCAGTAGTGGCCTTGAAAAGTTGTCAAACAAATTCCAGATAATCCGTGTCTGCTTCATTTAAGATGTGTGGAATTTAACAACCGCAAATACACTGACGTCTATAAACCCAGAGAATATATTCACGAGAGTTTTAGGCACTAGAGTTTAATGCTGTTATCTGTGGAGCCTGAACAGAGTGTCTGAAATGCATTTGTCCTGTCGTGAACTTCTGCGATTACCTTATGCTACCCATAATGCTGCCTGGCACAGCATGTGCTCACAAAACCTTAAAAATTAGCACATTACTTTAAAACGAAAACATATATCTGATATTTTCACTTTATAAACTTCAGACATGACAATAATTTTAAATAACTTGTCCTAAATAAGTAGGTTAAAATTTGAACCATAAGTTAAAAAATGTATGCCTCTGGATGACTTGGTGATATTGCGACTATATCAGTATGGTGTTAAAGAAAATGATTTTTTTTTGGTCACCACTTCTCTTTTGCTTACAGAAGATAAGATAACAAACCTATTAGGAAAGTTTTAACAAGTAGGTCTCAACTGCTTTAATAGTTTTAAAAATGTTTTTCACTGTTCTGCTTAGTTTAGTAGGTTATCGGTCTAAAAGTTATCGGACGGTAATTCATCGGAAGATAATTTGTCCGATGATGGTTTTTAAATTTATCTAAAAAGATAATGAAAACATTATCTTCGATAATTATCTGTTGTCGGATTATCGGAAGTGTGTCCACCACTGGATATACGATATGATTATGATTTGACACAAAGTGCAGCAACAGTGAAAATTTAACCTTCTTAACCAAACAGTAATAATACTGCACTCATTTTACACTCACCATAAGGGTTAGGATACTGTGCCCTCCAAAAGTATTGGAACACCTGGTATTTCACACATTTTAAGTTGTTTATGCCATTTTAATACTAGAAATACAAAAACAAAAAAGAATAAAATTTCTAAATTAATCTTTCTGAAACTCAAACTCAAAGCAAATCTCTAAAACTTGATAAAACCTGTAAATATAATCAGTTTTATTGCCAGTTTTCTTTAGACAAGTCAGTGGATGGAAACATGAACATTTCCAAGTCACTGTCTTTCACACTGAACACGTCGGAAACGTCAAATGCATCAAAATCATTCTAAAAAGCATTATTTTCAGTGAGACGTGTTGCTTTTTAGATGTGTCAGAAGGGTCGCGTCAAAGGCCGAGCTAAAGCGACACTTCTGAAGGGAAGCATTGCCGCTTGTCAGCAGGCTGACGCGGTCAAGTTCATTCCAATCCAACTTTTGACACTCTGAGTGTTATGTGGGCCGCTGAAGAGGAGGTACTCCTGGCCCACTTCCACCAGAGGGCGCCCTGCTTGGAGTGCGGGCTCCAAGCACGAGAGGGCGCCAGACCCAGAAGAAGTGACAGCTGTCATTCATCCTCTGCACCAGCTGTCACTCGTTCATCATCATCATCACCATAAAGGCCGGACTGCAACTCCACCTCCTCGCCGAGAAATCGACTACTGAAGAGGTAATTTCTCTGCTGATTCATACGTTGTGTAATAATCTGAACTTCTGTTGCAGCCGTTTTCCTGGTGGTTTCCTTATCTGTGGAATTGGCGTTTGGTGTGACAGCGACGGCTTCGCCTCACACCCCAAACCAGATAAGTGGTTAATCAGGAGCTGGCACGAGTGTGTGATTGGAGTGGAGGTGCTCCCTCCTAACTGTGTGCAGACTGTGGATTACTGAGTGTGCGGACTCACACTCATTCATCTTGTCTCTGCTTTCTGCCAGCAGTACCAGGGTCGACAGCCGAAGACAGAGGCCACCTAGGGACTCGGGACTTGGCGGCTCCGGTGTTCTTCAGACCATTGGTGGTGGAAGCCGTGTGGGACGCGGCTTCTCTCTCGTCGGGGGTCTTCTATCTTCGAGCCTGCCCATACGTCACCTGGTGTCAATTGACTTTGCAAATTCTGTGTATTTAGTTGTGTATTATCACAACATTAAATTGTTACTTTTTGGCTTATTCATTGTCCGTTCATTTGCGCCCCCTGTTGTGGGTCCGTGCTACGACAACCTTCCCAACACTGAGCTGTGACGTAGCTTCGTGCTGTCCAATAGGAACGACGCACCGGGCCAAAACACGGAAGACTAGTGGCAGAAACCACTGATCTGTACAAAACAGAAACAGGTTGTTATGTGGGCCGCTGAAGAGGAGGTACTGCTGGCCCACCACCACCAGAGGGCGGCCTGCTTGGAGTGCGGGCTCCAAGCACGAGAGGGCGCCAGACCCAGAAGAAGTGACAGCTGTCACTCATCGCACCAGCTGTCACTCATCTACACCACTACATAAGCCGGACTGCAACCTCCACCTCCCCGCCGAGAAATCAACTACCGAAGAGTAATTTTCCTCTGCTGACAGTCGAAACGTTGAGTAATAATCTGAACTTCTTTTGCAGCCATTATCCTGTGGCGTTTGCCTTATCTGCGGGATTGGCGTTTGGTGTGATCAGCGACGGCTTCACCTCACACCCCAAACCAGATAAGTGGTTAAACAGGAGCTGCACGAGTGTGTGATTGGAGGTGGAGGTGCTCCCTCCTAACTGAGTGCAGACTGTGGATTACTGAGTGTGCGAATTCACACTCATCCATCCTGTCTTGGTTTCTGCCAGCAGTACCAGGGTCGACAGCCGAAGACAGAGGCCACCTGGGGACTCGGGACTTGGCGGCTCCGGTGTTCTTCAGGCCGTTGGTGGTGGAAGCCGTGTGGGACGCGGCTCATCTCTCGGCGGGGGTCTTCTATCTTCGAGCCTGCCCACACGTCACCTGGTGTTAATTGACTATACATATCTTGTGTGTTTAGTTGTGTGTTGTCACAACATTAAATTGTTACTTATTGGCTTATTCATTGTCCGTTCCTTTGCGCCCCCTGTTGTGGGTCCGTGCTACGACACCTTCCCAACAGGATTTCTCGGCCATTCGTCATGGATTCCGAGGGGCGTCAACCCGAGCTTGAACGGCCAATGGAAGAGCCAGGAGCGCAGGCGTCAGCGGGAGGCGTGTTGAGTGAGCTGCAGCAGATTTTAACCGCCTTCACGGCTCGGCTGGATTTGGTGACCGAGCAGAATGTTCTCCTTAACCGGAGGGTGGAGGTTCTCACCGCCAGGGTGGAAGCGCGCGATCAGGGCGCTGCTGCAGCCACTCCTCTTGCTGGTCCTGGGCCCGTAACAGACGTTCCACTGGTCGTTCAACGACCCCCCCCACCGTCCCCTGAAGCATACATAAGCCCTCCGGAACCGTACGGAGGCTGTGTTGAGACGTGCGCAGACTTCCTCATGCAGTGTTCGCTCGTCTTTTCACAGCGTCCTGTCATGTACGAGTCAGACGCCAGCCGGGTGGCTTATGTTATTAATCTGCTTCGAGGAGAGGCACGCGCCTGGGCTACGGCGCTTTGGGAGCAGAATTCACGGCTCCTAACGTCTTATGCTGGGTTTATACGGGAGTTCAAACAAGTTTTTGACCATCCCAACAGAGGCGAGACCGCTTCGAGCGTGCTGCTGTCAATGAGACAGGGGCGTCGCAGCGCAGCCGAGTATGCCAGTCGACTTCCAGCGAGGTCCGGCTGAATAACGTTGCGCTCCGCGCCGCCTTCGTAAATGGACTGTCTCCGGTCCTGAGGAGCACCGCTGGCTAAGGAGGAACCGCGGGATTTTGACGGGCTTGTCGATTTGGTTATATGCTTAGACAACCGTTTGAATGAGCATCGTTGGGAGCAGGCTGGGGGGCGTGGCCGTCCCTCCCCCTTCCGGTTCTGAAAGGGTGACGTCGTCCCCACGCTTCACTGCCAGAGAGCTCCGTGTGGCTACAGCTCCCCCTGCTGAGGAGGCTATGGACACGAGCAGGGCCAAAGTAAAGACAAACGTCAGACAAAGGAGGCTGGCCCGCGGGGAGTGTTTTGTCTGCGGCTCTTGTGAGCATATGCAGAAGGACTGCCCCAAACGGTCAAACTACAACGCCCGTCCTTAGAAACTGGGCTGAGGGTGGGCCATAACACGCACGCAGGGAAACTCCGCAAATCTGCACGAATCCCAGTAACGATCCTTTGTGGGGATCTAACCCTTCACGCCCCAGCACTGGTAGACACGGGGTCGGAAGGGAATCTGATGGATAGCAGATGGGCAAAGGAAGTAGGGCTCCCCCTGGTGGCTCTGCCGTCACCATTGCAGGTGCGAGCACTAGATGGCACCGTGCTTCCGTTAATCACACATCAGACACAAGCCTGTGACCTTGGTTGTGTCTGGAAATCACCAGGGAGGAGATCGTGTTCCATGTAACACCCTTCTACCCTCCGAGTGATTTGGTATTCCGGGATGGTGAAGCACAATCCCCGGATAGATTGGCCGTCTGGGGTTGTGACGCAGTGGAGCGAAACCTGCCACCGGGAGTGTTTAGGATCCTCGGTTCCTCCCGGCATGACGGCTAATGAGGAGGTTAAAGTCCCCCCCAATCTATCGGCGGTGCCAAAGGAGTACCACATCTCGCTGACGGCTTCAGCAAAGATCTGGCGCTCACATCTTCCCCCCGCACCGACCGTACGATTGTGCCATCGATTTGGTACCCGGGCGCTGAGTACCCGTCCAGTAGGTTGTACAACCTCTCACGTCCAGAACGCGAATCAATGGAGACCTACATCCGGGACTCTTTAGCTGCCGGGCTGATCCGGAACTCCACCTCCCCGGTGGGTGCTGGTTTCTTTTTTGTGGGCAAAAAGGACGGCGGACTCCGTCCATGCATTGATTACAGAGGGCTGAACGACATCACGGTTCGCAACCGATACCCGTTACCTCTGTTGGATTCAGTGTTCACGCCCCTGCATGGAGCCCAAATTTTCACAAAATTGGATCTTAGAAATGCGTACCACCTGGTTCGGATCCGAAAGGGAGACGAGTGGAAGATGGCATTTAACACCCCGTTAGGTCACTTTGAGTACCTGGTCATGCGTTCGGCCTTACTACTACGCCCCGCGACGTTCCAAGCTTTGGTAAATGACGTCTTGCGGGACTTCCTGCATCGGTTCGTCTTCGTATATCTGGACAATAACTCATCTTTTCCCGGACCCTGAGACCCATGTCCAGCATGTACGTCAGGTCCTACAGCGGTTGTTGGAGAACCGGCTGTTTGTGAAGGGCGAGAAGTGCGAGTTCCACCGCACTTCTTTGTCCTTCTTGGGGTTCATCATCTCCTCCAACTCCGTCGCCCCTGATCCGGCCAAGGTTGCGGCGGTGAGAGATTGGCCCCAACCAACAAGCCGCAGGAAACTGCAGCAGTTCCTCGGCTTTGCAAATTTCTACAGGAGGTTCATTAAAGGCTACAGTCAGGTAGTTAGCCCCTGACTGCCCTGACCTCCACCAAGGTCCCCTTCAACTGGTCGGATCGGTGCAAAGCCGCGTTCAAGGAGTTGAAACGCCGGTTCTCGACTGCACCAGTTCTGGTGCAGCCTGATCCTGATCGCCAGTACATAGTGGAAGTGGACGCCTCTGACTGAGGGATAGGAGCCGTGCTGTCCCAGAGCGTGGAGGCTGATAAGGTTCTCCATCCTTGTGCCTATTTTTCCCGCAGGTTGACCCCAGCTGAACGGAACTATGACGTCGGCAATCGGGAGCTCCTCGCGGTGAAGGAGGCTCTTGAAGAGTGGAGACACCTGCTGGAGGGGGTGTCGTTGCCTTTCACGGTTTTCACGGACCATCGGAACCTGGAGTACATCCGGACCGCCAAGCGGCTGAACCCCAGGCAAGCCCGCTGGTCTCTGTTCTTCGGGCGCTTTGACTTCCGGATCACGTATCGCCCCGGGACCAAAAACCAAAAATCGGATGCGTTGTCCCGGGTGCACGAAGAAGAAGCCAAGGCGGGGCTGTCGAACCCCACCGAGACCATCATCCCCGAGTCCACTGTCGTGGCCTCCCTCACCTGGGACGTGGAAAAGACCGTCCGGGAGGCCCTGGCAAGGAGGGCCGAATTCACACTCATTCATCCTGTCTTTGTTTTCTGCCAGCAGTACCAGGGTCGACAGCCGAAGACAGAGGCCACCTGGGGACTCGGGACTTGGCGGCTCCGGTGTTCTTCAGGCCGTTGGTGGTGGAAGCCGTGTGGGACGCGGCTCATCTCTTGTCGGGGGTCTTCTATCTTCGAGCCTGCCCACACGTCACCTGGTGTTAATTGACTATACATATCTTGTGTGTTTAGTTGTGTGTTGTCACAACATTAAATTGTTACTTATTGGCTTATTCATTGTCCGTTCCTTTGCGCCCCTGTTGTGGGTCCGTGCTACGACACCTTCCCAACACAGGTCACAGGACTGTTCATTTATAGAGCAGTTTTCTGAAGAAAAATCATTGGAAATGTTGTTTGTTACCTCAAAATTTCTGATTACTGTTAATCAATCAATCAATTTTATTTATATAGCGCCAAATCACAACAAACAGTTGCCCCAAGGCACCTTATATTGTAAGGCAAGGCCATACAATAATTACATAAAAACCCCAACGGTCAAAACGACCCCCTGTGAGCAAGCAGTTGGCGACAGTGGGAAGGAAAAACTCCCTTTTAACAGGAAGAAACCTCCAGCAGAACCAGGCTCAGGGAGGGGCAGTCTTCTGCTGGGACTGGTTGGGGCTGAGGGAGAGAACCAGGAAAAAGACATGCTGTGGAGGGGAGCAGAGATCAATCACTAATGATTAAATGCAGAGTGGGAATTCTAGAATTAACAGGAAGCCAATGAAGAGAGGCCAATATGGGTGAGATATGCTCTCTCCTTCTAGTCCCCGCTAATACTCTAGCTGCAGCATTTTGAATTAACTGAAGGCTTTTCATGGAACTTTTAGGACAACCTGATAATAATGAATTACAATAGTCCAGCCTAGAGGAAATAAATGCATGAATTAGTTTTTCAGCATCACTCTGAGACAAGACCTTTCTAATTTTAGAGATATTGCGTAAATGCAAAAAAGCAGTCCTACATATTTGTTTAATATGCACATTGAAGGACATATCCTGATCAAAAATGACTCCAAGATTTCTCACAGTATTACTAGAGGTCAGGGTAATGCCATCCAGAGTAAGGATCTGGTTAGACACCATGTTTCTAAGATTTGTGGGGCCAAGTACAATAACTTCAGTTTTATCTGAGTTTAAAAGCAGGAAATTAGAGGTCATCCATGTCTTATGTCTGTAAGACAATCCTGCAGTTTAACTAATTGGTGTGTGTCCTCTGGCTTCATGGATAGATAAAGCTGGGTATCATCTGCGTAACAATGAAAATTTAAGCAATGCCGTCTAATAATACTGCCTTAGGGAAGCATATATAAAGTGAATAAAATTGGTCCGAGCACAGAACCTTGTGGAACTCCATAATTAACCTTAGTCTGTGAAGAAGATTCCCCATTTACATGAACAAATTGTAATCTATTAGATAAATATGATTCATACCACTGCAGCGCAGTGCCTTTAATACCTATGGCATGTTCTAATCTCTGTAATAAAATTGTATGGTCAACAGTATCAAAAGCAGCACTGAGGTCTAACAGAACAAGCACAGAGATGAGTCCACTGTCTGAGGCCATAAGAAGATCATTTGTAACCTTCACTAATGCTGTTTCTGTACTATGATGAATTCTAAAACCTGACTGAAACTCTTCAAATAGATCATTCCTCTGCAGATGATCACTTAGCTGTTTTACAACTACCCTTTCAAGAATTTTTGAGAGAAAAGGAAGGTTGGAGATTGGTCTATAATTAGCTAAGATAGCTGGGTCAAGTGATGGCTTTTTAAGTAATGGTTTAATTACTGCCACCTTAAAAGCCTGTGGTTCATAGCCAACTAATAAAGATAGATTGATCATATTTAAGATCGAAGCATTAAATAATGGTAAGGCTTCCTTGAGCAGCCTGGTAGGAATGGGGTCTAATAGACATGTTGATGGTTTGGATGAAGTAACTAATGAAAATAACTCAGACAGAACAATCTGAGAGAAAGAGTCTAACCAAATACCGGCATCACTGAAAGCAGCCAAAGATAACGATACGTCTTTGGGAAGGTTATGAGTAATTTTTTCTCTAATAGTTAAAATTTTATTAGCAAAGAAAGTCATGAAGTCATTACTAGTTAAAGTTAAAGGAATACTCGGCTCAATAGAGCTCTGACTCTTTGTCAGCCTGGCTACAGTGCTGAAAAGAAACCAGGGGTTCTTATTTTCTTCAATTAGTGATGAGTAGTAAGATGTCCTAGCTTTACGGAGGGCTTTTATAGAGCAACAGACTCTTTTTCCAGGCTAAGTGAAGATCTTCTAAATTAGTGAGACACCATTTCCTCTCCAACTTACGGGTTATCTGCTTTAAGCTGCGAGTTTGTGAGTTATACCACGGAGTCAGGCACTTCTGATTTAAAGCTCTCTTTTTCAGAGGAGCAACAGCATCCAAAGTTGTCTTCAATGAGGATGTAAAACTATTGACGAGATACTCTATCTCACTTACAGAGTTTAGGTAGCTACTCTGCACTGTGTTGGTATATGGCATTAGAGAACATAAAGAAGGAATCATATCCTTAAACCTAGTTACAGCGCTTTCTGAAAGACTTCTAGTGTAATGAAACTTATTCCCCACTGCTGCGTAGTCCATCAGAATAAATGTAAATGTTATTAAGAAATGATCAGACAGAAGGGAGTTTTCAGGGAATACTGTTAAGTCTTCAATTTCCATACCATAAGTCAGAACAAGATCTAAGATATGATTAAAGTGGTGGGTGGACTCATTTACATTTTGAGCAAAGCCAATTGAGTCTAATAATAGATTAAATGCAGTGTTGAGGCTGTCATTCTCAGCATCTGTGGGATGTTAAAATCGCCACTATAATTATGTTAAAAAAAGTTTAGAACACTTGTAATTAAAATAGCTCAATAAATCAATAAATGGTTCTTTAGAAACTGTTATGTGTCGACGCGGGTTGAGGAGCGGACCTGCGTCAGACAGGACCCAGCGCTAAAAATAACCAGAAAGCGGTTCCAACAGAAACTATTGTTGCCCCACGGAGCGCTGCGGCTGTGGAGCGTGGGGAGGGCAGTCCCTTTTCGAATCCGGAAGGGAGAGGGACGGCGCGTACCCAGCCACGTCCTTCGCCTCGCTCCCGACAGCGTTCCTCCAACCGATTGTCTAACCGTATAACGAGATCAATAAGCCCATCTAAATCCCGCGGTTCTTCCTCAGCTACCAGATGCTCCTTCAGGACTGATGACAGTCCGTTTATGAAGGCGGCGCGGAGCGCAACGTCATTCCAGCCGGACCTCGCAGCCGCGATGCGGAAGTCGACTGCATATTCGGCTGCGCACCGGCACCCCTGTCGCATTGACAGCAGCATTGTTGAAGCGGTCTCTCCTCTGTTAGGGTGATCAAACACTGTTCTGAACTCCCCCACAAACCCAGTGTATGCTGATAACAACCGTGAGTTCTGTTCCCAGAGCGCCGTAGCCCAGGCGCATGCCTTACCCCGAAGCAAGTTAATAACATAAGCCACCTTGCTGGCCTCAGACGCGTACATCACAGGTCGTTGTGCAAAGACGAGCAAACACTGCATCAGAAAGTCCGTGCACGTCTCCACACAACCCCCGTACGGCTCTGGGGGACTTATGTATGCTTCAGGGGATGGTGGGGGGGTTCGTTGAATGACCAGTGGAATGTTAATATCCGGCACCGGGTCGGCAGGAGGAGCGCGCAGCAGCGCTCTAATCGCGCGTTCCACCTGTGTGGTGAGAGCCTCCATCCTGCGATTAAGGATCACGTTTTGCTCGGACATCAAATCCAGCCGAGCGGTAAAGGCGGTGAGGATTTGCTGCAACTCACAGAGCATGCCTCCTGCAGACGCCTGTGCACCCTGCTCTTCCATTGGCTGTCCAACAGATGGGTGACGCCCCTCGGGATCCATGACGCTGGCTGAGATATCCTGTTGTGAAAGTGTAGTGACATGGACCCACAACAGGGGGCGCAAATGAACGGTCAATAGATGAGCCAAAAAAGTAACAATTTAATGTTGTGAAGGTGCACAACGAATATACAGACAATCTCAGAATCTGATATCAGTCACTCCACAAAGGTGACGTGTGGGCAGGCTCGAGGATAGAAGACGTCTGTCCTGAGAAGAGCCGGAACCACACGATTTCCGCCGCCACCGAACCTGGTGAATACTGGAGCCGCCAAGTCCAGAATTCCCAGGTGATCACCGTCCCCGACTGTCAGATCTGGTACTGCTGGCGAAGAGCAAAGACAGTCAAGTGTGGGTGTGTGTACACCCCGTAACAACAACGGTGGGAATGCCACCTCCACCTCTAATACACACTCGTGCAGCGTCTGTGTAACCACTTATCTGACGGGAAGTAGGACAAACAGTCGCGACCCACGCCGGTTTAAACTGGCTGGAGCACTCCTTAATCTGTGTAATCCCCATAAAATCATCCCTGAAAGCCATCTGAATTTTGTGAATGGTGTCCAACTGGAGGTCTCTCACAGTTTCTGAAAAAATTTGATGCAGCAAAGCTCCAAATCGTTCAGACATTTTATTCGCAATAAAAAAAAACGACGAGAGGGGTGGACCACTGCTCACACAAAGCCTGCTCACAGACGAATGACGCAACCGACAGGCGTGAAAAAACTCACGCATGCGCACGAAGGTTCAAGCTTGGCTGATGCAATCACATGTGATTCAAATCCATATGGTTTTTGCAAAAAATAAAAAGTTCTGATACTTTTCTAACAGACCTCGTATTATCAACCTGACCTCATTTAAAATGCACAACATGCTAAGAAAATTGCCCAGTCTTGTAGATTTGAATATTTCAATTTCTAATAACCTACTTTTCAGGATGTCCTTGACCTTTGGTGACCTTGAGAGGTCATTGACCTTTTAGATTGCTCCGTTCAACTTCATTTCACAGAGAGCCTGTTGATTGTCAATTGAAATGTTTTTAATCATTTGTCAAACTGTGTGCCAAGTTTAGATAATCTCTTTTTGTTAATAGAACATTTATGAAAATACCTTACTTGACCTTTGTGACCTTGATTGATTACATAATTAGCCCAGTGGGTATGACTGTTAATTCACGCACAAGTTTGTGTATACCCATGTGCAATGAAGTTCTGCAGTTTTTTATATATATATTTAATTATTTCACTTATCAAACATGAAAACACTTATCACTCACAATGAAAACAACCCTGCCAGACAGACGCTTTCCTGTCTTTGCCCATGAACAAAGACCAACTCTGCAAAATGTTGCAACAAAGGATGTGGTACCAGAGAGCATCAGTGATGATGTACTCAAGGCTTGTCAGAAAGGTCAAGATCAGCTGATAGAATTGGTCAGAGACTGAGTCCCTGACGTCCAGGGAAATTGGTACTGATGAAACTATCATTGTTGATGGACAGGCAAATGTTATTGCAATGGGTAAACCATCAAAGGCCAGAACCTTTGGCGATTTGGCTGATATGTTTGTGAACTCCATAATGAACTTGGGGGCATTGTTCAGTCGCATTGATGTTACCTTTGACAGATAGATAGATATAAATATGCATATGTCGCGGACATGAACGAGCGAAGCTTGTCAGCATCTCACCATGTCATTTAGGTTCTTCAGACTTTATTTTGAGTAAATGCTTCAGGGGAGCATTAGCATGGCAAAAACCTTTCAGCCTCTGGGGGGGGGGGGGGCAGAGCCCCCCTCCCAGCCCCCGCATTTTTAAACATTTTCTTTATTTGCCTCTCACATACTTGGAAAAGCTCCTTGCCATCTAACCATGTCCTTTAGGTCCTTCAGACTTTTTTCAGTAAAATGGTTCTTGCATGGAGCATGAGCATGAATAAAACCTTTCAGCTTCTGGAAGGGCTCTGCCCCCCCTAGTCTCCACCTTTTTAAACATTTTTCTTTTTTGCTTTTCAGCTGACACCCCCAATTACAGCCCTCTTAACCTTCTGCCACTTTAAGCTTTTTTTTATTGTAGATGTAAATTAATGTTCAAAGTGTTCAGCTAGTTGACAGTAGGGCTGTACAATATGGACAAATTATCGTATCTCAATATTGTCATATAAATTGACATGTAAATGTCACTTATATACATGCTGTCCATATTCTTGAGCCGCTTAGGTGGGTAGTGAGAGTTCCCATGGGATAAAAAAGCTTTTCAACCTACCATGTCTGGTTCTCAAGACCAGGCACCTAAGAGGCTCCCCTCACTCTCTCTCTTTTTTTTAAAGATAGTTAGGTGTACCTTAGAGTTCCACTTTAGATTTGGAATGTATAATAGAAGATATACCTTGTTGGGAAAGTGAAGTACATGGACCCACGACAGGGGGCGTAAATGAATGGCCAATAGGAAGTCCGAATAAATAACAATTTATTCTGCAAATGTGCACAACAACCAAATACGCTTTTATTCTGTCATTCAGTCTACACAAAAGGTGACGTATGGGCAGGCCCGAGGGTAGGAGACGCCTATCCAGAGAAGAACCGGGACCCACGAGGTTCCACCGCCAACGGAGACCTGCAATACACTGGAGCCGCCAAGTCCTGAGTCTCCAGGTGGCCACTGCTTCCAGCTGTCAGATCCGGTACTGCTGGCAGGAAGAACAGACAGGTTATGGGGTGGGTGTGTGAACACCCAGCAAACAAGTCAGCAAAAACACAGTTCCTTTCTGGTGGGAAAACCTCCACCTCCAATCACAGAAACACAGAGTACGTGCAGTGCCTTATGTAACACTTAACAAGTCTGGAGTGAGGAGTGGAGAACGCCAACTTCTTCTGGTGCCCTAAATGTTGCCCTACTCGTGTCCATAGCTTCGTCAGTAGGGGGAGCTGTGGCCCCACGGAGCGCAGGGGCCGTGAAGCGTGGGGAAGGCGGAGCGCGGTCGGAACCGGAAGGGAGAGGGACGGCGCGTGCCCGGCCACGCCCTTCGTCTCGTTCCCGCCGACGTTCTTCTAACCGGTTGTCCAACCGTATGACAAGATCGATAAGCCCGTCTAAATCCCGCGGTTCGTCCTTAGCCACCAGGTGCTCCTTGAGAACCAAAGACAGTCCGTTTACAAAGGCGGCGCGGAGGGCAGCGTTATTCCAGCCGGATCTCGCAGCCGCGATGCGGAAGTCGACTGCATAAACAGCTGCGCTCCGGCGCCCCTGTCTCATTGACAGTAGCACGGTTGAAGCGGTTTCTCCTCTATTAGGGTGATCGAACACGGTTCTGAGCCCCCTCACAAACCCATCCTATGTCAGAAGGAGCCGTGAATTCTGCTCCCAGAGCGCTGTAGCCCAAGCGCGTGCCTCACTGCGAAGCAGGTTTATGACATAAGCTACTTTACTAGCATCGGTCGCGTACATAACGGGACGCTGTGCGAAGACGAGCGAACACTGCATCAGAAAATCCACGCACGTCTCCACACAGCCTCCGTACGGCTCTGGAGGGCTTATGTATGCTTCCGGGGAAGGAGGGAGAGGTCGTTGAACAACCAGTGGAACGTCAACGTTACGCACAGGATCTACGGGAGGGAGAGCCGCAGCGGCGAGAGCCTCCACCCTGCGGTTCAGGAGGACGTTCTGCTCGGTCATGAAATCCAACCGAGTCGTGAAAGCGGTGAGGATCCGCTGCAACTCACCGATTACCCCTCCCGCGGACGCCTGCGCGTCCTGTTCTTCCATTGGCCGTTCAACAGCCGGTTGACGCCCCTCGGGATCCATGACGCTGGCCGAGATATCCTGTTGGAAAAGTGTAGGAACACGGACCCACAACAGGGGGCGCAAATGAACGGACAATGGAGTAAGTCAAAATAACAACGCTTTACTGTTGTGAATGTGCACAACAAATACAACCAATCACAGCAATGGACAACAGTCAATTCACAAAAGTGTCGTGTGGGCAGGCTCGAAGATAGGAGACGCCTCTCCAAGGTAAGACAGGAACCACACGGCTTCCTCCGCCACAGGACCCCGGGAATACTGGAGCCGCCAAGTCCCGAACTCCCAGGTGGCCACTGCCTCCGCGTGTCGGACCTGGTACTGCTGGCGAGGAGCAAAGAACAGTTAGATGGGGGCGCGTATGCACCCAGGACTCCGAACAGCAGGAAAGGTACCTCCACCTCTCGTTGGAACAGTAATCCAAAAAACTAGCTCAATCCAAAAGATGCACTCTATTTGCTTTGATACGTTACCTCTCTGGTAGAAACGATATCTCGGCAAATGAGGTGGAGATGCCGTCCTGCTGATATACCTCCGTAGTGATTGGGATCAGCTGTCTCCGGTGATGGGTGACAGCTGTCATCCTGGCTGCTCCTGTAAGGCGGCAGCGCCCTCCGGTGCCTGGAGCCCGCACTCCAGGCAGGGCGCCCTCTAGTGGTGGTGGGCCAGCAGTACCTCCTCTTCAGCGGCCCACACAACAAACTTTTCATGCGATGTTCCCCCCACCTTTAGGACAAGTTTCACAATGTGGGTAGGGCTTCTCCTAATAAAAAGAGTGAGCGTGCAGCAGTCCTCAGTGCTCTCAGTGGTACTACGTGTACGGACTGTCTGCACTCCTCGCGAGCTAAATTTGACATTCTGTCTCACTGGTGTTTCTTGACTCTGTTTGTCTTATCAAGGTTTTAAGAATGTTTGGAGGCGAAAATACCCAACATTGACTGGGGGCTCGTCCGGGATCTCAACAACACCGGAGGTGTCCGGCGGAGGTCGTCAAGTCCAGACGTAAATCCTTGGCCAAGGTCCGATCGATTGATCGTGTCTGCAATTGTCGACCGCCGTTGGCATCGTCTGGTTGACGAGATTTTCCCGAAGAAGACAGACAGGAGGTCGAGTCAGTGAGTAGAATTTCTTTGTAACAGTACTGAGTGAGTGGTGATCAGATCACATAAACAGTTAGATCCGCAAGCGATGACGTAGAATCGTCTGTTAATGAAACACAGTTAAATTCTGCGAGGAGGTCGGACTCCTCTACGATGGCGAGGAACGCACGTAGTTAAATTCCGAAGGAGGGTGCGGACTCCTCTGTTTATATACGTGTACCGGTAGGGAATAAAAGTGTGAAAGTGTAATTCTTTGGACAAAGTAAGTGACAACCGTGTGTGGAAGCAGAGGCAAGTGATTCCGCTTCCTACGGGGAGGTGAAAGGAATCAACCACACGACGGACTGTTAATTGTCACGTCCAAAGAAAGTGAAAACTTCAGATTTAGAACACCCTAGGTGTGCCCCCGTCTGAAGTCCAAATTATAACAAAGAATAATAAAAATGGGGGGAAAGACGTCTAAAAAAAGAAAATTTATCAACTGACGACTGGAAATTTATGGAAGCAAAAAATCCAAAAGCAACAAAGAAATTGGAGACCTGGATAAATAACATGACTTTGACGGACGACTGAACCTGACCAGTATTCAGAAACTGAAGGAGGAGTTAAACAGGAACATAAAGGTGATGAGAAAAAGAAGCAGAAAGTAGGGGCAGATTTAGTGGCATTTTGGGAGGAAGAAGCAGAGAACAGACAGAAAGGAGCAGAGAAACGAAGATTAGAGAAAGCAAGGAAAAAGAAAGGGGTAGGTAAGGCAGAGGAAGATGTGATAATTCAACATAAAGAACCTGAACAACCTCAGAAACCACCGACGGCTGGACCGTCGGCAACAATGCATTTGTACCCTCCTCTACCGGAGGATGATGATGTGCCGCCACCGCAGTATGATATGGCAGTGCGACCTAAAGTAAAAAGTGAAAAACAAGAAAAGCCACAAACACGCAGTCAAACAAAAGTGCCTACAGCTCCTCCCATGGAGGAACACAGTGACCAGGAAGGTGCCTATCCTTTGATAGAAGTACCAAATCCTCATGCAGGAACTTCAGGGCACCGATCAACCATGCTCGTATATCGAACATGGAATGCTGATGATATCAAAGCAGCAGTCGACATGATACCATCACCACATGTCGATATTGAAGGATTCATGCAAGATATAGAAAATATTAGAAATTCTTACCACCTCAATGGACCTGAAGTCCAACAGGTATGGATGAAAGCATGTGGCCCTAAATGGAGTCAGGTACGCGGAGACTGGAATCCTGCAGACCAGGATGGCGTACCGTTGCCACATGATGATCCAGTCTTGAAAACACGAGTGGAAGCTATGATTACACGAGCAAAAGGTGTGTTAGGACCAAAAATAAATTATACTGAAATTACCAGGACAACTCAGAAAGAAGGAGAGCCATGGACAGAGTTTAGATGCAGATTTGAGAGTGTATTTAGGGTCCATAGTGGCATATTGCCAGGAACACCAGTGTATGAACAACAATTGAAAAACGCTCTGATCCAGCACTCCAAGGATATAAAAGCTTGGATACAGAAACATTGGATTGGACTGCCACAGGCACATTGGAAGAAACACACACCCACTGTTGTCATGCAGAAGAAGTCTTAAAGCAGAAAAAGACAGGAAACAGCGACAAAGGAGTGTATGTAGCACAAGGAGATGATGAAATATATTACCAACAGGGTAACTTAAGACAGCAGAAGCAGTGGAAACGCCCCCAAAAGCCATGGCAAAACAGACAAGGTGGACAGCCACAACGTCAAGGACCATGGCAACCACGACAGCAGCACAGACAGGGAGGGCCACCACGTGGTCCCCTGATTTGTTGGAACTGTGGAAGAGAGGGACACATGTCTAGAAATTGTCCGAATCCACCTACTGATGGAGCAGCAGGAAGAATTCCACAACGGAATAATCCTCCACAACCGCAGTATCCACAATGACTAGATTCCATAATCCATGACACCACTCCAGACAGTGAGTCTGAGTGCGATATGGATTTATGTGCCTTACTGGGAAATCCGGTACCAAAACCGGAAGTGACTTTGTTAGTAAATGGACGACCAGTGGTATTTCTTTGTGACACAGGAGCATGTAGAACCACATGTAATGACAACATACCTGTCCATAAATTAAGCAACGAAACCTTTAGGGTTCGCTCTGCAAATGGACAAACATCAGACGTCCCTATTACTAAACCCATAACCTTGGAAGATCCATTTGGAATGACGTGTACAATGCCATTGCTGAACATGCCACAGTGTCCCGTAAATCTTCTGGGACGAGACGGATTGACAGCATTGGGCTTGTCCATAATTGTGGAACAAGGGAAATTAGTTGTTAAGCGCACAGGAGGTGTTAACATGGTGAGAGAAGAAAGCGATGACCCCACATTCCACTATTACTATACATTTGACATTTCTGAAGAAGATGCTGCAGGATGGGGTAAAGATGTCGTCTTGCAAGCGACAGCCCTACTGAAACATCCTGAACAAAAGATGTTGCCACCTGACCTGCATGTCACAATGTGGCACAAAGACACTCCAGGTCCTGATGGTGACTACGAAAACAAATTGAATGGCATTTCACCTGTAAGATGGAAATGACAGATTTGATTCATGACGGCAATTCAACAGCTGTCATAACTGTAACAGGTGCCACTGAAGATATCCTAAACTTAAGACTCACAGGCATGCCATTACATGTGTCACTTTGTAAACCATGTTTGGCTGAGTGGCAAGATTTAGGTGTAATGACCATGACAGCACTATCAGTAACTGATTGGGACAAAGTGGGACCACACACTGAGTACAGCCCTTCAACAAAATTGTACAAAATCCCAGTTAATGTATCTCTGTTATTGAAGGCAGGAACACATATTGATGTCCACTTCACAGTCCTGAGTGTTTCAGTTGAGTCCTGAAGAAGATGATCTTCTTTCTTCAGTACCATCAGGATTGTGGACAACAGGTCCTTCAGACGTAGGACTGATTAAAAATGCACAACCTGTAGTTATAAGACCAAAAACAGAATACAGACCATGTGTAAGACAGTATCCGTTGAAACCTGATGCAATTGAAGGAATCAGACCAGTAGAGGATTTGTTAACAGCAGGAGTAATAGTGCCATGTCCAGATTCACCATGTAACACACCCATATTTCCTGTAAAAAAGGCTCCGCCCTCAGTAGGATGGAGAATGATACAGGATCTCCAAGCTGTAAATGCTGCTGTAGTAAAAAGAGCTCCATGTGTTCCAGATCCGCACACACTGTTAAATTCATTAAGACCAAATTCTAGTTGTTTTTCTGTAATAGATATCAGTAATGCATTTTTCTCTGTACCAGTGGACCCAGATAGTCAATTCTGGTTTGCTTTTACCTTTAAAGGACAATGATATACATTTACCAGATTACCGCAGGGTTATGCAGAGAGTCCAACTATTTATTCTCAAGTCATGTCAGCATGTTTAGCCAATTTCGTTCCACCGGCAGATAGCCAACTATTAGTGTATGTTGATGACATTTTGATTGCCTCTGACACACGAGAAAACTGCATAACTGACACAGTAGCATTATTGTGTTTCTTATTTGATAATGGCCCAAAGTGAGTAAAAACAAAGTTCAGTTGTGTAGGGATAAAGTAAAATATTTAGGACATGAATTATCAGCCACAGGGCGTACTATCCTGTCTGACAGGAAGGAAGCGATTTTACATGCTCCAAAACCACAAACCAAAAAACAGATGATGTCATTTCTTGGACTGACTAATTACTGCAGGGCATGGATCCCTTGCTATGCAGAACTGACTAGTCCACTTTCTGATTTGATGTACAAAGATGATATTTCAATGTCAACCGTGTTGGAATGGAACAAAGATGCTGAGGAAGCTTTTGTGAAAGTGAAACAAACATTAGTGTCATCCACAGTTTTGGCACTACCGGATTATAGTAAACCATTCATTCAAACAGTAGATTGTAAGAATAAGTTCATGACTAGTGTTTTGGTACAAGCATATGGTTCAAAATTAAGGCCAGTCGCCTACTACTCATCTAAACTGGATGCAGTGGCAAGTGCTCTACCATGTGTGCGAGCTGTTATTGCAGCCTCCATGGCTGTTCAAAGTAGCAGTAATGTTGTTCTATTCCATCAGCTGACATTGAAAGTTCCACATGCAGTTTCAGCACTTCTGTTGCAAACAAACATGACCTTCTTATCTCCAGCAAGACATCTTTCGTGTATGTCGTTATGTTATCACAACCACATCTTACTGTAGAACGATGTACAACATTGAATCCGTCGACATTGATACCTTTACCTGAGGATGGTGAACCGCACAATTGTTTCGATGTAGCAACAGTTTGTATGAAGGCTCGCGCTGATCTACTGGATACGCCCATCCCACACAGTACAATTGTGTATGTGGATGGTTCCTCCACTAAAAATGCTTATGGACAAACACAATCTGGATATGCTGTTGTCACAAATTCAGAAGTATTGGATTCTACTTTATTGCCATCGTCATTCTCAGCGCAAGCAGCTGAATTAGTTGCTTTAACTGCAGCTTGTCATTTGTAAAGGAAAAGCTGTGACAATCTATACGGACAGCCAGTACGCTTTCAGCACAGTGCATGTGTTTGCAAAAATGTGGGAAGAGCGTGGGATGGTGACGTCATCTGGAAAACCGGTGACTCATGCCACTCTTTTAACAGCACTACTGAAAGCTGTGCAGTTACCACAGAACATTGCTATATGCAAATGTGCGGCTCACACCAAAGGCTCTGATGTAGTCTCACAAGGAAATGATTTCGCTGACAAAACCGCAAAGGCAGCAGCAGCTTCTTCTATTTTTGTTGTACAGGAAACCACTCCAGATTTGCATTTAGGTCACACACTGCTTGCTGACATGCAACAACAGGCACCTGAAAAGGAAAAACAAATGTGGTTAAACAAAGGAGCTACATTCGCAAATGATTTGTACTCATGACCACAAAAGAAACCCATATTGCCAAAAAATATGTTTAAATGGGCAGCTATCATGAGCCATGGCGTGACGCATGTCTCATCAGGGGGTATGATATCGCAATTACAATCTGTTTTTGTCTTTATGGGTTGATGCATATGCAAAACAGCATTGTAGAGCATGCATGACATGTGCAAAACACAACTCACAAGGCAATTTGAGACCCCAAAGAGGCAAATTTCCAACACCACAATCCCTTTCAAGTGATTCATATGGATTATATACAGTTGAGTAAACATGAAGGGAAGGAATTTTGTTTAGTCATAATTGATGCCTTCTCAAAATGGGTAGAATTGTTCCCCACAAAACATGCAGATGCACTTACAGTGGCTAAAGCATTGTGCAAAGACATCATTCCACGATTTGGAATACCAAAACAGTCTATTCAGATAATGGAGCGCACTTTGTTAATACAATAGTGCAATATGTAGGAGAAGCGCTACAGATTAATCTCAAAAATCACTGCTTATCATCCACAAAGTGCCGGATTAGTGGAAAGGATGAATGGGACAGTAAAAAACAGACTTAGAAAGACAATGGAGGAAACAGGCAGACCATGGACACATTGTATAGATTTGGTGAAGATGTACATAAACATAACTTGTACCACGGGTTTGACACCTTATGAAACATGTTTGGAAGAAAATATGACTACCATATTATGGGCAAATTTGGGATGTACCTGAGGAAGCCAATTTGGCAGATTACATGAGGAAGATGTTAGAAAGACAACGAGGGAGAGTTTCAAACACTGATGATCCCATTTCCACAGGATGACCCTAAAGTGGTACCTGGAGACTGGGTGTTGATAAGAAGCATCAAGAGGAAAAACACTGGCATTCACCTAAGTGGGAAGGGCCCCATCAAGTACTACTCACAACACCCACAGCTTTGAAAATTGGGGAAAGAAGTACATGGATTCATTTAACTCACTGTAAGAAAGTCATTTCTGCAGACACAGACAAACAGTAAGAACAGTAGGATAAGACTAGTAATAGTGTGTGAGCTTGGTGTTAAGATCCAGGTTAGACACGAAAGCTAGCAGAAGACATTAAGAAACCACTGTTCTGAACATAGGTGTGCTGTAGTGTGTAGAAATGGCGAAAGTAAAAAATAAAAAGAACGAGGGTCCCTGGACCCCATGGACAGTCCTTAGTATGCTACTTTTCTTTTTCGGATTGGGCTTATTATTGAAAGCCATAAGCACAGGACAGGATAATAAGGGACACATCAATAAACTAAATAGGCCAAAAAGAGAGGACAAAGACCCCAATCCACTTATACCTATAGGGCATCGATGTAGTAAACAAAGAGCATATCAATTTGGTGTACAGGCCTGCTTTCCCCGAAATGCTTCAGTAGTAATCAAAGTCTCTTTTACATCCTTGACACGGACACAGGATGATCAACAGGGATCATGGTATAATGGCTATGATTGGTATATGACAAATAATCAACAGGATAAGAGATGGGAGACCTTGGTGGCAGATAGGTATGACAGATGGACACCTAGTTGGGCACAAAGGGTGGGCTAAGTACCAACGCCAATTTCTTAAAATGTATCAAACAGAGGATAGCTTGCTGATTGTAGTGGATACAAAAAACAAATCCATAATCCCACCAGGAACACCGGATTCGGAATGTTGGCTGTTTTGTGGGTCCACAAAACAGGGTCTGACCCCTACTTCTCCCTGATATGTGGAAGATAATATCACGGCTACAGCTAACAAGACGTTAAAGCAACCAGTTATGACTGATCTCAGCAGGACAAAGGGTGCATCCATAAGAAGTACAAAAAACATGAAAACAGATGACTGGTTCCTAGTAACTACAGGAATTAGTGGACAAAATAACAATTGGCTTTTAATGGCAGAACAAGCAGGACTAGCTACAAAGAAGGACTGTGTTGTATGTATGGGACCCAGACCTATATTACAGGTAATACCGGCAGCATTACCCAAGACTGTCTGTTGACTGTAATGACACAGACATACATTGCAGCAAACAACAATTGTTCTAAGTGGGACAAGATCTATCCATTGACCAAATTGACTAAGATTAAACCTTTATTTTCAAGCAAAGTAGGGCATGCTAACCATACATGTGTAAACTTGACAGGGACAAGTAAGACTTTGGGTAGCTTAAACCACACTGCCTGGTGTAAGGATGTGGTCCATAGTAATTCCACATTCAAACCTGTCAGTAGGAGTGATGTATGGTGGTGGTGTGGTGATAACAGAATCTTTGACAGACTGCCAAGAAATGTGTCAGGTTATTGTGCATTAATATCATTATTGTTACCAGTTAAAGCCATACCCATGACACCTGAAGAAGTCATGACATATACAGCCTCTCTCATTCCTGAAGACTGGCAGAAAGGCATAACCAGACATAGAGTAAAAAGAGATTGGAAAGGAGTGGGAGATCCAACATATATTGATGCGATAGGAGTCCCCAGAGGAGTGCCTGACGAGTATAAACTGGCTGATCAATAGCAGCTGGATTCGAATCCTCCATCTGTTGGTGGTGTTCAATTAATAAGAACGTGGACAGAATAAACTACATCCACTACAATGTACAGAAATTAGGAAATTGGACTGAGGAAGGATTTAAGGCTGTCCATTCACAGTTAGAAGCCACGTCCCTTATGGCCTTCCAGAACCGTATTGCTCTGGATATGTTGTTGGCAGAGAAAGGAGGTGTTTGTGCCATGTTCGGAGAACAATGCTGCACATTCATTCCCAACAACACAGCTGCAGATGGCAGCCTCACTCAAGCCATCGACGGTCTGAGGACGTTGAACAGGAAGATGAAAGAGCACAGTGGAGTAAACACCGAAGGCTGGGATTGGTGGCTGGAAGGGATGGGAAAATGGAGGTCTTTGATTTCTTCACTATTAGTGTCTATAGCAGTGTTTGCTGCGATTCTGACATTGTGTGGATGTTGTTGTATTCCGTGTATACGTGGACTTATTAATCGAATGATTACAACAGCAATAGGGCCAGGAATGCCCACTTCAGCCATACCCTCTCCTCGACTGAAGCCGGGACGATGACGAGGATGAAGATGGCCACAATGATGACTGGGAGCAAGGAGTTCGAACTTTTCCCTGACCAAACTAAGTATGATGACCCAGACACCGATGATGATGACGATGACATAACCTCTGGGGTGTAAGCCTGTAGAACATACCATGATGAACCTCTTAGTGAAAATCTCGCAAAGAAGTGCTAAGCTAGGTGATAACTACTATATGTTTAACAGGCGATAAATAGGAGGGAAATGTTAAAGATTTTGTATATAAGTTATCACTGTTAAACATTTGTACCTTTCTCTTTTGTTCATTTATTTGTACAGGCCTGTTGTGTGGTATCTGTTACATTGTTTTTTGACTGTTGTGACCTTTATGACCTTATGCTGCGCAAGTGCTTACTGTGCAAAACAGGACACTCCAAGCAGATGCAGAACAGATGATAAGTGCAACAGACGAGCCTGCAAGAACAGGATGTGCTGACCTTCAATGATAAGATTAAACAAAAGGAAGCGAAACTGTTTCTCCACGCAGCTGCAATCATTAGTATATGTGCCATAAGATGTTTTGTATAACGGGAGGAAACTTGTCATGCGATGTTCCCCCCACCTTTAGGACAAGTTTCACAATGTGGGTAGGGCTTCTACTAATAAAAAGAGTGAGCGTGCAGCAATCCTCAGTGCTCTCAGTGGTACTACGTGTACGGGCTGTCTGCACTCCTCGCGAGCTAAATTTGACATTCTGTCTCACTGGTGTTTCTTGACTCTGTTTGTCTTATCAAGGTTTTAAGAATGTTTGGAGGCGAAAAATACCCAACACACACAACTTACCTTACTGAATTGTCATATCAATATGATATACGCAGTGGTGGGCACAGATAACCAAAAAATTAACTTTGATAACAGATAATAAGATAACTGAAAAGTTATCTTTGATAAAGATAAACCAATAAACCACCCAAAAATGTATCGGAAGTTACAGATAATCGATAACCGATAAATTCCGGTGTTGTCTCTGGGACATTTGCAGTTACTAAGAAACTGAAATTGATTTTTAACACGATCGCTTTTGAAAGCATCAAAAGCGGCAGAAAAACCCATAGAATGAGCAAGAATGTTTGACTATGCTGTCCCCTGTAGGAAGCAGCATAAAAACCTTGAGACCACACACAAAATCAACTGTTTACTAATGATAATTTTTCTTTTAACATTATGCCCCTGCTGGAAGCTCTTGTTTACTACAACATTCCCATCACAGAGCTGTATCGAGTACAGCCATAAAACCAGCTTTCTGTCAATTTCAACACGCCGGTCAGGCGGAGGTCTTGAAAAATAAAGTCATACTAACTTATGGTTTTTGCGAAAATACTGATAGAATAACTCCATTAATGTCAATTCTGTCATTTGTACAAAGTTAAATATAACATATATCTTTAATGTTGAATAAGGCACTAATTTTGAGGTTTTGTAACAAACACAGACCGCAAAGCATTCTGGGTAAAAGTGCTAAACACTGATTGGTTCAGTCATTCATTATGTAAACCAACACGTTAATGTGACGTGTGTCGTGTGTTGGTTTAAAGATAAATGTGCTTTTGTAAAATATTCCATTTTTATTTGTAAAAACAGGCATTTTTACGGAGCCGTGGAAGTGTCATCGCAATTGCATGTTTTAAAACTTTTATGATGTTGTAAAACGTGCACTCAATATTAGTAAGTAAGTAAGTAAATTTATTTATAGTGCCTTTCACAGACATAAGGCCATGTACACACGTTGTCGGGTATTTGTAAAACCGAATGCAATAATAATGAAAACAGATAAAACAAAGGACAAGGTTAACAATTGGTCACTTCTGAAAAGCCTTATCTTGACACATAAATGTTGGCTTTACACTGTGCGTGTTTTGGCCATTTTTCAGATGATTTTTCATTCGTGCGAGAATTTTTTGGACCGAGTTTCAGGTTAATCACGCGTCCTACATCGTGGAGTAACAAGCTTTAACATCTCACGACCACCTCCTGCTGCTAAAAGCTACAAGCATCCAACCGCAGAGCTGTCTTGTAATGTTTTTTTGTTGTTGTTGTTGTTTTGTTTTTAAACTTAATTTGTAAACAAAAAAAAAAGCCATTTGAAAAGCCAAAAAGTTGATTTGACCACCATCTGATATAACCGGGTTAAAATAAATACAACACTGCCATCTACTGGTACCCAGACGTTTAATACTGCCATGAACACTCCTGGCCAGTAGATGGCAGTAGTGGCCTTGAAAAGTTGTCAAACAAAATTCCAGATAATCCGTGTCTGCTTCATTTAAGATGTGTGGAATTTAACAACCGCAAATACACTGACGTCTATAAACCCAGAGAATATATTCACGAGAGTTTTAGGCACTAGAGTTTAATGCTGTTATCTGTGGAGCCTGAACAGAGTGTCTGAAATGCATTTGTCCTGTCGTGAACTTCTGCGATTACCTTATGCTACCCATAATGCTGCCTGGCACAGCATGTGCTCACAAAACCTTAAAAATTAGCACATTACTTTAAAACGAAAACATATATCTGATATTTTCACTTTATAAACTTCAGACATGACAATAATTTTAAATAACTTGTCCTAAATAAGTAGGTTAAAATTTGAACCATAAGTTAAAAATGTATGCCTCTGGATGACTTGGTGATATTGCGACTATATCAGTATGGTGTTAAAGAAAATGATTTTTTTTTGGTCACCACTTCTCTTTTGCTTACAGAAGATAAGATAACAAACCTATTAGGAAAGTTTTAACAAGTAGGTCTCAACTGCTTTAATAGTTTTAAAAATGTTTTTCACTGTTCTGCTTAGTTTAGTAGGTTATCGGTCTAAAAGTTATCGGACGGTAATTCATCGGAAGATAATTTGTCCGATGATGGTTTTTAAATTTATCTAAAAAGATAATGAAAACATTATCTTCGATAATTATCTGTTGTCGGATTATCGGAAGTGTGTCCACCACTGGATATACGATATGATTATGATTTGACACAAAGTGCAGCAACAGTGAAAATTTAACCTTCTTAAACCAAACAGTAATAATACTGCACTCATTTTACACTCACCATAAGGTTAGGATACTGTGCCCTCCAAAAGTATTGGAACACCTGGTATTTCACACATTTTAAGTTGTTTATGCCATTTTAAATACTAGAAATACAAAAACAAAAAAGAATAAAAATTTCTAAAATTATCTTTCTGAAACTCAAACTCAAAGCAAATCTCTAAAACTTGATAAAACCTGTAAATAATAATCAGTTTTATTGCCAGTTTTCTTTAGACAAGTCAGTGGATGGAAACATGAACATTTCCAAGTCACTGTCTTTCACACTGAACACGTCGGAAACGTCAAATGCATCAAAATCATTCTAAAAAGCATTATTTTCAGTGAGACGTGTTGCTTTTTAGATGTGTCAGAAGGGTCGCGTCAAAGGCCGAGCTAAAGCGACACTTCTGAAGGGAAGCATTGCCGCTTGTCAGCAGGCTGACGCGGTCAAAGTTCATTCCAATCCAACTTTTGACACTCTGAGTGTTATGTGGGCCGCTGAAGAGGAGGTACTCCTGGCCCACTTCCACCAGAGGGCGCCCTGCTTGGAGTGCGGGCTCCAAGCACGAGAGGGCGCCAGACCCAGAAGAAGTGACAGCTGTCATTCATCCTCTGCACCAGCTGTCACTCGTTCATCATCATCATCACCATAAAGGCCGGACTGCAACTCCACCTCCTCGCCGAGAAATCGACTACTGAAGAGGTAATTTCTCTGCTGATTCATACGTTGTGTAATAATCTGAACTTCTGTTGCAGCCGTTTTCCTGGTGGTTTCCTTATCTGTGGAATTGGCGTTTGGTGTGACAGCGACGGCTTCGCCTCACACCCCAAACCAGATAAGTGGTTAATCAGGAGCTGCACGAGTGTGTGATTGGAGGTGGAGGTGCTCCCTCCTAACTGTGTGCAGACTGTGGATTACTGAGTGTGCGGACTCACACTCATTCATCTTGTCTCTGCTTTCTGCCAGCAGTACCAGGGTCGACAGCCGAAGACAGAGGCCACCTAGGGACTCGGGACTTGGCGGCTCCGGTGTTCTTCAGACCATTGGTGGTGGAAGCCGTGTGGGACGCGGCTTCTCTCTCGTCGGGGGTCTTCTATCTTCGAGCCTGCCCATACGTCACCTGGTGTCAATTGACTTTGCAAATTCTGTGTATTTAGTTGTGTATTATCACAACATTAAATTGTTACTTTTTGGCTTATTCATTGTCCGTTCATTTGCGCCCCCTGTTGTGGGTCCGTGCTACGACACCTTCCCAACACTGAGCTGTGACGTAGCTTCGTGCTGTCCAATAGGAACGACGCACCGGGCCAAAACACGGAAGACTAGTGGCAGAAACCACTGATCTGTACAAAACAGAAACAGGTTGTTATGTGGGCCGCTGAAGAGGAGGTACTGCTGGCCCACCACCACCAGAGGGCGGCCTGCTTGGAGTGCGGGCTCCAAGCACGAGAGGGCGCCAGACCCAGAAGAAGTGACAGCTGTCACTCATCGCACCAGCTGTCACTCATCTACACCACTACATAAGCCGGACTGCAACTCCACCTCCCCGCCGAGAAATCAACTACCGAAGAGGTAATTTTCTCTGCTGACTCGAAACGTTGAGTAATAATCTGAACTTCTTTTGCAGCCATTATCCTGTGGCGTTTGCCTTATCTGCGGGATTGGCGTTTGGTGTGATCAGCGACGGCTTCACCTCACACCCCAAACCAGATAAGTGGTTAAACAGGAGCTGCACGAGTGTGTGATTGGAGGTGGAGGTGCTCCCTCCTAACTGAGTGCAGACTGTGGATTACTGAGTGTGCGAATTCACACTCATCCATCCTGTCTTTGTTTTCTGCCAGCAGTACCAGGGTCGACAGCCGAAGACAGAGGCCACCTGGGGACTCGGGACTTGGCGGCTCCGGTGTTCTTCAGGCCGTTGGTGGTGGAAGCCGTGTGGGACGCGGCTCATCTCTCGTCGGGGGTCTTCTATCTTCGAGCCTGCCCACACGTCACCTGGTGTTAATTGACTATACATATCTTGTGTGTTTAGTTGTGTGTTGTCACAACATTAAATTGTTACTTATTGGCTTATTCATTGTCCGTTCCTTTGCGCCCCCTGTTGTGGGTCCGTGCTACGACACCTTCCCAACAGGATTTCTCGGCCATTCGTCATGGATTCCGAGGGGCGTCAACCCGAGCTTGAACGGCCAATGGAAGAGCCAGGAGCGCAGGCGTCAGCGGGAGGCGTGTTGAGTGAGCTGCAGCAGATTTTAACCGCCTTCACGGCTCGGCTGGATTTGGTGACCGAGCAGAATGTTCTCCTTAACCGGAGGGTGGAGGTTCTCACCGCCAGGGTGGAAGCGCGCGATCAGGGCGCTGCTGCAGCCACTCCTCTTGCTGGTCCTGGGCCCGTAACAGACGTTCCACTGGTCGTTCAACGACCCCCCCCACCGTCCCCTGAAGCATACATAAGCCCTCCGGAACCGTACGGAGGCTGTGTTGAGACGTGCGCAGACTTCCTCATGCAGTGTTCGCTCGTCTTTTCACAGCGTCCTGTCATGTACGAGTCAGACGCCAGCCGGGTGGCTTATGTTATTAATCTGCTTCGAGGAGAGGCACGCGCCTGGGCTACGGCGCTTTGGGAGCAGAATTCACGGCTCCTAACGTCTTATGCTGGGTTTATACGGGAGTTCAAACAAGTTTTTGACCATCCCAACAGAGGCGAGACCGCTTCGAGCGTGCTGCTGTCAATGAGACAGGGGCGTCGCAGCGCAGCCGAGTATGCAGTCGACTTCCAGCGAGGTCCGGCTGGAATAACGTTGCGCTCCGCGCCGCCTTCGTAAATGGACTGTCTCCGGTCCTGAAGGAGCACCTGCTGGCTAAGGAGGACCGCGGGATTTTGACGGGCTTGTCGATTTGGTGATATGCTTAGACAACCGTTTGAATGAGCATCGTTGGGAGCAGGCTGGGGGGCGTGGCCGTCCCTCCCCCTTCCGGTTCTGAAAGGGTGACGTCGTCCCCACGCTTCACTGCCAGGAGAGGCTCCGTGTGGCTACAGCTCCCCCTTGCTGAGTAGGCTATGGACACGAGCAGGGCAAAAGTAAAGGACAAACGTCAGACAAAGGAGGCTGGCCCGCGGGGAGTGTTTTGTCTGCGGCTCTTGTGAGCATATGCAGAAGGACTGCCCCAAACGGTCAAACTACAACGGCCCGTCCTTAGAAACTGGGCTGAGGGTGGGCCATAAACACGCACGCAGGGAAACTCCGCAAATCTGCACGAATCCCAGTAACGATCCTTTGTGGGATCTAACCCTTCACGCCCCAGCACTGGTAGACACGGGTCGGAAGGGAATTGATGGATAGCAGATGGGCAAAGGAAGTAGGGGCCCCCCCTGGTGGCCTCTGCCGTCACCATTGCAGGGTGCTGAGCAATAGATGGCACCGTGCTTCCGTTAATCAACACATCAGACACAGCCTGTGACCTTGGTGTGTCTGGAAATCACAGGGAGGGTAGATCGTTGGTCCATGTAACACCTTCTACCTCCCGAGTGATTTTGGTATTTCCGTGGATGGTGAAGCACAATCCCCGGATAGATTGCCGTCGGGGGTTGTGACGCAGTGGAGCGAGAGACCTGCACCGGATTGTTTAGGATCCTCGTTCCTCCCGGCATGACGGCTAATGAGGAGGTTAAAGTCCCCCCAATCTATCGGCGGTGCCAAAGGAGTACCACAATCTCGCTGACGTCTTCAGCAAAGATCTGGCGCTCACTCTTCCCCGCACCGACCGTACGATGGTGCCATCGATTTGGTACCGGGCGCTGATACCCGTCCAGTAGGTTGTACAACCTCTCACGTCCAGAACGCGAATCAATGGAGACCTACATCCGGGACTCTTAGCTGCCGG
The DNA here is from genome assembly GCF_902500255.1 of Thalassophryne amazonica. Taxonomy (NCBI): domain Eukaryota; kingdom Metazoa; phylum Chordata; class Actinopteri; order Batrachoidiformes; family Batrachoididae; genus Thalassophryne; species Thalassophryne amazonica. Next base: position 90,239,170 of record NC_047118.1, read on the forward strand.
GCTGATCCGGAACTCCACCTCCCCGGTGGGTGCTGGTTTCTTTTTTGTGGGCAAAAAGGACGGCGGACTCCGTCCATGCATTGATTACAGAGGGCTGAACGACATCACGGTTCGCAACCGATACCCGTTACCTCTGTTGGATTCAGTGTTCCACGCCCCTGCATGGAGCCCAAAATTTTCACAAAATTGGAGATCTTAGAAATGCGTACCACCTGGTTCGGATCCGAAAGGGAGACGAGTGGAAGATGGCATTTATACACCCCCCCGTTAGGTCACTTTGAGTACCTGGTCATGCCGTTCGGCCTTACTAACGCCCCCGCGACCGTTCCAAGCTTTGGTAATGACGTCCTTGCGGGACTTCCTGCATCGGTTCGTCTTCGTATATCTGGACAATATACTCTCTTTTCCCCGGACCCTGAGACCCATGTCCAGCATGTACGTCAGGTCCTACAGCGGTTGTTGGAGAACCGGCTGTTTGTGAAGGGCGAGAAGTGCGAGTTCCACCGCACGTCTTTGTCCTTCTTGGGGTTCATCATCTCCTCCAACTCCGTCGCCCCTGATCCGGCCAAGGTTGCGGCGGTGAGAGATTGGCCCCAACCAACAAGCCGCAGGAAACTGCAGCAGTTCCTCGGCTTTGCAAATTTCTACAGGAGGTTCATTAAAGGCTACAGTCAGGTAGTTAGCCCCCTGACTGCCCTGACCTCCACCAAGGTCCCCTTCAACTGGTCGGATCGGTGCAAAGCCGCGTTCAAGGAGTTGAAACCCGGTTCCTCGACTGCACCAGTTCTGGTGCAGCCTGATCCTGATCGCCAGTACATAGTGGAAGTGGACGCCTCTGACTGAGGGATAGGAGCCGTGCTGTCCCAGAGCGTGGAGGCTGATAAGGTTCTCCATCCTTGTGCCTATTTTTCCCGCAGGTTGACCCCAGCTGAACGGAACTATGACGTCGGCAATCGGGAGCTCCTCGCGGTGAAGGAGGCTCTTGAAGAGTGGAGACACCTGCTGGAGGGGGGGGTCGTGTGCCTTTCACGGTTTTCACGGACCATCGGAACCTGGAGTACTCCGGACCGCCAAGCGGCTGAACCCCAGGCAAGCCCGCTGGTCCTCTGTTTCTTCGAGGCGCTTTGACTTCCGGATCACGTATCGCCCCGGGACCAAAAACCAAAAATCGGATGCGTTGTCCCGGGGTGCACGAAGAAGAGAGCCAGGCGGGGCTGTCGAACCCCACCGAGACCATCATCCCCGATTCCACTGTCGTGGCCTCCCTCACCTGTGGACGGTGGAAAAGACCGTCCGGGGAGGCCCTGGCAAGGAGTGGCCGAATTCACACTCATTCATCCTGTCCTGTTGTTTTCTGCCCGCAGTACCAGGGGCGACAGCCGAAGACAGAGGCCACCTGGGGACTCGGGACTTGGCGGCTCCGGTGTTCTCAGGCCGTTGGTGGTGGAAGCGTGTGGGGCGCGGCTCATCTCTTGTCGGGGTGTCTTCTATCTTCGAGCCTGCCCACAACGTCACTGGTGTTAATGACATACATATCTTGTGTGTTTAGTTGTGTGTTGTCACAACATTAAATTGTTACTTATTGGCTTATTCATGTCCGTTCCTTTGCGCCCCCTGTTGTGGGTCCGTGCTACGACACCTTCCCAACACAGGTCACAGACTGTTCTTTATAGGAGCAGTTTCTGAAGAACATCATTGAAATGTTGTTTTTGTACCTCAAAATTTCTGATTACTCGTATTCAATCATCAATTTATTTATATAGCGCCAAATCACAACAAACAGTTGCCCAAGGCACCTTATATGTAAGGCAAGGCCCATACACATAATACATAAAAACCCCAACGGTCAAACGACCCCCTGTGAGCAAAGCAGAGTGGCGACAGTGGGAAGGAGATAAACCTCCCTGTTAACAGGAAGAAACCTCCAGCAGAACCAGGCTCAGGGAGGGGCATCTTCGTGCTGGGACTGTGGTTGGGGTCCTGAGGGAGAGGAACCAGGAAAAGACATGCTGTGGGAGGGGAGCAGAGATCACTCACTAATGATAAATGCAGAGTGGGAAATCTAGAATTAACAGGAAGCCAATGAAGAGAGGCCAATATGGGTGAGATATGCTCTCTTCCTTCTAGTCCCCGCTAATACTCTAGCTGCAGCATTTTGAATTAACTGAAGGCTTTCATGGAACTTTAGGACAACCTGATAATAATGAATTACAATAGTCCAGCCTAGAGGAATAAATGCATGAATTAGTTTTTCAGCATCACTCTGAGACAGACCTTTCTAATTTAGAGATAGTGCGTAAATGCAAAAAAGCAGTCCTACATATTTGTTTAATATGCACATTGAAGGACATATCCTGATCAAAAATGACTCCAAGATTTCTCACAGTATTACTAGAGGTCAGGGTAATGCCATCCAGAGTAAGGATCTGGTTAGACACCATGTTTCTAAGATTTGTGGGGCCAAGTACAATAACTTCAGTTTTATCTGAGTTTAAAAGCAGGAAATTAGAGGTCATCATGTCTTATGTCTGTAAGACAATCCTGCAGTTTAACTAATTGGTGTGTGTCCTCTGGCTTCATGGATAGATAAAGCTGGGTATCATCTGCGTAACATGAAATTTAAGCAATGCCGTCTAATAATACTGCCTTAGGGAAGCATATATAAAGTGAATAAAATTGGTCCGAGCACAGAACCTTGTGGAACTCCATAATTAACCTTAGTCTGTGAAGGAAGATTCCCCATTTACATGAACAAATTGTAATCTATTAGATAAATATGATTCATACCACTGCAGCGCAGTGCCTTTAATACCTATGGCATGTTCTAATCTCTGTAATAAAATTGTATGGTCACAGTATCAAAAGCAGCACTGAGGTCTAACAGAACAAGCACAGAGATGAGTCCACTGTCTGAGGCCATAAGAAGATCATTTGTAACCTTCACTAATGCTGTTTCTGTACTATGAGAATTCTAAAACCTGACTGAAACTCTTCAAATAGATCATTCCTCTCTGCAGATGATCACTTAGCTGTTTTACAACTACCCTTTCAAGAATTTTTGAGAGAAAAGGAAGGTTGGAGATTGGTCTATAATTAGCTAAGATAGCTGGGTCAAGTGATGGCTTTTTAAGTAATGGTTTAATTACTGCCACCTTAAAAGCCTGTGGTTCATAGCCAACTAATAAAGATAGATTGATCATATTAAGATCGAAGCATTAAATAATGTAAGGGCTTCCTTGAGCAGCCTGGTAGGAATGGGGTCTAATAGACATGTTGATGGTTTGGATGAAGTAACTAATGAAAATAACTCAGACAGAACAATCTGAGAGAAAGAGTCTAACCAAATACCGGCATCACTGAAAGCAGCCAAAGATAACGATACGTCTTTGGGAAGGTTATGAGTAATTTTTTCTCTAATAGTTAAAATTTATTAGCAAAGAAAGTCATGAAGTCATTACTAGTTAAAGTTAAAGGAATACTCGCTCAATAGAGCTCTGACTCTTTGTCAGCCTGGCTACAGTGCTGAAAAGAAAACCAGGGGTTCTTATTTTCTTCAATTAGTGATGAGTAGTAGATGTCCTAGCTTACGGAGGGCTTTTATAGAGCAACAGACTCTTTTTCCAGGCTAAGTGAAGATCTTCTAAATTAGTGAGACACCATTTCCTCTCCAACTTACGGGTTATCTGCTTTAGCTGCGAGTTTGTGAGTTATACCACGGAGTCAGGCACTTCTGATTTAAAGCTCTCTTTTTCAGAGGAGCAACAGCATCCAAAGTTTCTTCAATGAGGATGTAAAACTATTGACGAGATACTCTATCTCACTTACAGAGTTTAGGTAGCTACTCTGCACTGGTGTTGGTATATGGCATTAGAGAACATAAGAAGGAATCATATCCTTAAACCTAGTTACAGCGCTTTCTGAAAGACTTCTAGTGTAATGAAACTTATTCCCCACTGCTGCGTAGTCCATCAGAATAAATGTAAATGTTATTAAGAAATGATCAGACAGAGGGAGTTTTCAGGGAATACTGTTAAGTCTTCAATTTCCATACCATAAGTCAGAACAAGATCTAAGATATGATTAAAGTGGTGGGTGGACTCATTTACATTTTGAGCAAAGCCAATTGAGTCTAATAATAGATTAAATGCAGTGTTGAGGCTGTCATTCTCAGCATCTGTGTGGATGTTAAAATCGGCCACTATAATTATGTTAAAAAAAGTTTAGAACACTTGTAATTAAAATAGCTCAATAAATCAATAAATGGTTCTTTAGAAACTGTTATGTGTCGACGCGGGTTGAGGAGCGGACCTGCGTCAGACAGGACCCAGCGCTAAAAATAACCAGAAAGCGGTTCCAAACAGAAACTATTTATTATTCACCTGTGCTTAAAAGTGTAAAAACATAAAAACAACGTCCCTCTGGTGGAGTGATTCGTGGCTCGCTCTCCAGCGCCTGCAAGGATTAAAGCCGGCGCTCCTGGACTTCCTACCACCGCCAAACACCCCCCAGGTGGACACGACAAACTGATTCTCTGTGAAGCAAAGAGAAGGTGAGGTAAGGCAACAGATACAACTATATCTTCCAATAAACACACGCTATCAGCAACACACTCAGGTCAGTGTCCTTTTTTTTTACTTTATGCAAATGAGCAGCTTCTCACAACAAGTGGAGGATCACTTATCCTTCACGCCACAGCAGTGAGAAGCAAACTGCACAATTCTCTTCACAATTCCAGTATACTGTGTAACAAAACACCAAGTTACTATCAACAATTATTTAAACACTTAATTACCTTTCGTGTGTGCTGACAGCATGTGTCCTCACCCTCCCTGCTTCACGGGCTCGATGTGTCAAAACCCAGGCGCGGTCCTCAGCGTCTCACAAACGAACGTCACAAGGTCGAGTTCCCGGCAGTTCTGCTTGAATCACACATGACTTAAATGCAGAACGCCATCCAATTATCTGCTTCAGCTGCAAGTCGTCCAGGTTGCACGTGAGCACCACTCACAGGTGCTTTCCATGATGTTGATGAGGGTGAAGACTCTTCAGCCAGCACCTTCTTCACAGACAAATCAGCCCTCATGCCACCTGGAGAGCAAAGAAAAGAAAAGAACACCAAACATCCAGCCACGCCCCCCCCCCCCCCCCCAACACACAACAGAAACCTTTCGTCTGTAAATTAAAACCACCTGTTATTTCAGATTAGATAATTTCTTGTTTAACATAAGGAACCTTGGACATTTATTTTTAGACAAAATAACATGGAAATTTGTACATTTTTAAAGTCTGGTAGATTATCTCATTTCAATCAGAAAAACACACACTGTAAATAAATCCAAATGTTTATTATAAATGCAACAGGAAATAATTTAACAATGACTGCAGTGTGATTGTAAAGTAGGATTTCTTTGACATAAACCTCATGTTGAATTTTTTATAGTCATTTCAACTTGTAATTTGGTCAATCAATCAACTCAATCAACTTTTTTCTTATATAGCGCTAAATCACAACAAACAGTTGCCCCAAGGCGCTCCATATTGTAAGGCAAGGCCATACAATAATTATGAAAAACCCCAACGGTCAAAACAACCCCCTATGAGCAAGCACTTGGCAACAGTGGGAAGGAAAAACTCCCTTTAACAGGAAGAAACCTCCAGCAGAACCAGGCTCAGGGAGGGGCAGTCTTCTGCTGAGACTGGTTGGGGCTGAGGGAAAAAACCAGGAAAAAGACATGCTGTGGAGGGGAGCAGAGATCAATCACTAATGATTAAATGCAGAGTGATGCATACGGAGCAAAAAAAGAAAGAAACAGTGCATCATGGGAAACCCCCCACAATCTACGTCTAAAGCAGCATAACCAAGGGATGGTCCAGGGTCACCCGATCCAGCCCTAACTATAAGCCTTAGCGAAAAGGAAAGTTTTAAGCCTAATCTTAAAAGTAGAGAGGGTATCTGTCTCCCTGATCTGAATTGGGAGCTGGTTCCACAGGAGAGGAGCCTGAAAGCTGAAGGCTCTGCCTCCCATTCTACTCTTACAAACCCTAGGAACTACAAGTAAGCCCGCAGTCTGAGAGCGAAGCGCTCTAATGGGGTAATATGGTACTACGAGGTCCCTAAGATAAGATGGGACCTGATTATTCAAAACCTTATAAGTAAGAAGAAGAATTTTAAATTCTATTCTAGAATTAACAGGAAGCCAATGAAGAGAGGCCAATATGGGTGAGATATGCTCTCTCCTGGTCAAAATATATAATTGCCTTTAATGTTGTTATCAGGACAGAGTCATTTCTAAAATATGAATTTGAGCACATTGGGCCTCATGTATCAAAGTTGCGCACTTGTGGCGTAAATTTACGGTGTAAATTTGAAATACACCAAAGTTGCCGTGACATGTATCAAGCAGTGCGCACCTGCCCATTTCTGGCGTACGCCTGACGTGATCTTGATAAATGCGGCGGGTGGAAACAATTGTAATTATAATAAACACGCCTATAAATATTCAGACTCCGCTTCAGACACACCCTCATTTTACGACGTGGAAGCCAGGAAGATGGCAAAGAAAAAGAACTTCACCAATCATGACGCATGCCAATAGGGTGCCAAAAGCGGCCGTCGTATCAATTGTTTTGTAGTATAATCAATAAAGTGTTACACTGGTCCCTCGTTTATCGCGGGAGTTACGTTCTAGAAAATAGCCCATAATACGCGAAACCGCGACGTAGTCAGCATTATTTTTTACAATTATTATAGACGTTTCAAAGCTGTAAAACCCCTGTAAAACCACTCTATACACTTTCACAAACAGGCATGAACATTTTCTCACTTTTCTCTCGTGTGTAAACACTCTCAAAGTCCAAACCTTAGTAGGAAAATAAGACCAAACTGTTTTCAGGCCCAAACATTTGTTTGAGAAATAAAAATAGAACGTTTTTCTATAGATAATTATGATGGCTTTTAGAACTAACGAATTTAATTTTAACGATCAATGTACGAGTTCGGACACATAAGAAATTATTAATAGTGACTCGCCAGTATTCCACAGATCGGGCCTCTGCGTCGTGGCTGCAGCAGGTGTCTGTGTGACAAACAGTTATGTGTAGTTGTTGGCGCTTTTTTCTCTTCTGGGCGAGAAGATTCTTATAAACAGATACGTAGAACACAGAACACTGTAAAAAATAAGCATGCAAAATTGGACTAAATACTCCGCGAGACTCCGAGGTCACAAAAGGTGAACGGTGTTATAGCGAGGGACCATTGTATTCTCTTTTCACATGTCAATAATTCTTGACATGTGGATATTTGCTCGCTCAATTAATAAGACACGCCTAATCTGTCAGATTTCTTTGTTTTTAAAATGTACCTCTTTATTTATTGTATTGTGACAAACGAATGGAGACGAGAAAACCTGGTTGCAGCACGGGCAAATTAAGGGAATGTCATCACCACAGTTGTTTTTATCAGTTTCATTGTCTAAAACGATCACACCACATAAAGTTAAGCTCAGCGCTGCTCTGGCTCCAGGCTCCAAGTCTGGAGAAAAAGGCGAGCAGCGCTTTCTTTGCTGTCAACGCTGTGACCACGGATCGTGCTCCATAACAATCCCGCAAAGGCGGGATTTGTATTGATTATTGTGTAGTATAATCAGGAAAGTGTTATTTATGTAACATATGCATTGATTTGTATAATGGCACTGTTTATCATGTTGATCATCTTCATATCTATGTGGATTCCAGCGCTGGTTCATTTTGGTGTATAATTTACACCACCTCTCGACCTGGTGTATATTTTCAGTGCAGCGTAGGCCAACGACCACATTGATAAATGCCAAGCAGCGCAGCCGTTTTGACGTACACCCCATATACGCTCAAATATCGCCATATGGAACGTTGATACATGAGGCCCAATAAGTGGAGAGCTTCTACTTGTGCAAATGTCTTTGACTTTGATTTGTAGACATTTTTAATGAGCCGTTCATTTATTGTTAAAATATAAAATGAAACAGCTTTTTAAAAATAATAAAATAGTTGCTGTTGAAAGAGCCTTTTATTTAGAAGCAGGTGATGTTCTGCTGGATTCTCGCGACCAGATGAAGGTCTCTTCTGCAGCTTTGACCTCTGGTGGTGTTGCTGAAAAGCAGATGTTTTCTTTCGACTGGACTTCGTGGTGTTCAGCTCATCAATGGAAGTTTGGTTGCACAGCAAATGTTCCTGATTGGGACAAATAAAAATATTTCTTTAAATATAAAGAAACACTAAACAGTTTAGATATAAAAATGGAAAAAAGATGGAAAAAAAGATGAAAAAAAAAACGCCAGAAGAAAAATAAGTTATTTAAAGTTGAGCTTTTGTAGATACTGCAGACAGAAAAAAGCTGTAGCTTCATTTGATAAAAATAAAAAAGACTGAACCATTTACAAATTAAAGCGTTCACTCAGATCAACTGTGCTAAAAGGCTATGCTAAAGTTAGCCGATCAATAAACCTTCACAGCAGTTCAGTAAACGTCACGTTTTGGCCTCTACTGGTGGTTGGCTCTCACTGCGGTATTGTATCACTTCCTGTTCCGGAGCACAGCGGTGTTTTGTTGTATCTGTTAGCTGTTTATTCTGCGTACTTAGATTGATCTAGATAACTAGATAACGATTTGTTTCACAGTGTAATCTTCACGTGCCTTAACTAAAGCACTCTCTCTGCTGAATCACCTCTAAATTATTTACACATTATTCACTTTGTGTGTTTTTAGGAATGCGCTAGCTTAACGCAGCTATTAGCTCTTAGCCGGTTTAGCATGGCGGCTTCTCCTGTCTCTCCCGCACTTTTCTGCTCTGGGTGTGAAATGTTTAGTTATTCCTCGGCCTCCTTTAGCAGTAATGGTACTTGTAATAAGTGTAGCTTATTCGTAGCTTTGGAGGCCAGGCTGGGCGAATTGGAGATTCGGCTCTGCACCTTGGAAAATCCTACAGCTAGCCAGGCCCCTGTAGTTGGTGCGGACCAAGGTAGCTTAGCCACCATTAGCTGTCCCCCAGCAGATCCCGAGCAGCCGGGAAAGCAGGCCGGCTGGGTGACTGTGAGGAGGAAGCGTAGTCCTAAACAGAAGCCCCCTGTACACCACCAACCCGTTCACATTTCTAACCATTTTTCCCCACTCGACGACACACCTGCCGAGGAACAAACTCTGGTTATTGGCGACTCTGTTTTGAGAAATGTGAAGTTAGCGACACCAGCAACCATAGTCAATTGTCTTCCAGGGGCCAGAGCAGGCGACATTGAAGGAAATTTGAAACTGCTGGCTAAGGCTAAGCGTAAATTTGGTAAGATTGTAATTCACGTCGGCAGTAATGACACCCGGTTACGCCAATCGGAGGTCACTAACATTAACATTGAATCGGTGTGTAACTTTGCAAAAACAATGTCGGACTCTATAGTTTTCTCTGGGCCCCTCCCCAATCGGACCGGGAGTGACATGTTTAGCCGCATGTTCTCCTTGAATTGTTGGCTGTCTGAGTGGTGTCCAAAAAATGAGGTGGGCTTCATAGATAATTGGCAAAGCTTCTGGGGAAAACCTGGTCTTGTTAGGAGAGACGGCATCCATCCCACTTTGGATGGGGCAGCTCACATCTCTAGAAATCTGGCCAATTTTATTAAACCCTCCAAACTGTGACTATCCAGGGTTGGGACCAGGAAGCAGAGTTGTAGTCTTACACACCTCTCTGTAGCTTCTCTCCCCCTGCCATCCCCTCATTACCCCATCCCCGTAGAGACGGTGCCTGCTCCCAGACCACCAATAACCAGCAAAAATCTATTTAAGCATACAAATTCAAAAAGAAAAAATAATATAGCACCTTCAACTGCACCACAGACTAAAACAGTTAAATGTGGTCTATTAAACATTACGTCTCTCTTTTCTAACTCCCTGTTAGTAAATGATATAATAATTGATCAACATATTGATTTATTCTGCCTTACAGAAACCTGGTTACAGAAGGATGAATATGTTAGTTTAAATGAGTCAACACCCCCGAGTCACACTAACTGTCAAAATGCTCGTAGCACGGGCCGAGGGGGAGGATTAGCAGCAATCTTCCACTCCAGCTCATTAATTAATCAAAAATCCAGACAGAGCTTTAATTCATTTTAAAGCTTGACTCTTAGTCTTGTCCATCCAAATTGGAAGTCCCAAAAAACAGTTTTATTTGCTATTATCTATCGTCCACCTGGTCGTCACTGTGAGTTTCTCTGTGAATTTTCAGACCTTTTGTCTGACGTAGTGCTTAGCTCAGATAAGATAATTATAGTGGGTGATTTTAACATCCACATAGATGCTGAGAATGACAGCCTCAACACTGCATTTAATCTATTATTAGACTCAATTGGCTTTGCTCAAAATGTAAATGAGTCCACCCACCACTTGAACCATACTTTAGATCTTGTTCTGACCTACAACCCCTGGCAAAAATGATGGAATCACCGGCCTGTGAGGATGTTCATTCAGTTGTTTAATTTTGTAAAAAGCAGATCACAGACATGACACAAAACTAAAGTCATTTCAAATGGCAACTTTCTGGCTTTAAGAAACACTATAAGAAATCAGGAAAAAAAATTGTGGCAGCCAGTAACAGTTACTTTTTTAGACCAAGCAGAGGGAAAAAAATATGGAATCACTCAATTCTGAGGAATAAATCATGGAATCACCCTGTAAATTTTCATCCCCAAAACTAACACCTGCATCAAATCAGATCTGCTCATTAGTCTACATCTAAAAAGGAGTGATCACACCTTGGAGAGCTGTTGCACCAAGTGAACTGACATGAATCATGACTCCAACACGAGAGATGTCAATTGAAACAAAGGAGAGGATTATCAAACTCTTAAAAGAGGGTAAATCATCACGCAATGTTGCAAAAGATGTTGGTTGTTCACAGTCAGCTGTAGCTAAACTCTGGACCAAATACAAACATGGGAAGGTTGTTAAAGGCAAACATACTGGTAGACCAAGGAAGACATCAAAGTGTCAAGACAGAAAACTTAAAGCAATATGTCTCAAAAATCAAAAATGCACAACAAAACAAATGAGGAACGAATGGGAGGAAACGAGTCAACATTTGTGACCAAACTGTAAGAAACCGCCTAAAGGAAATGGGATTTACATACAGAAAAGCTCAACGAAAGCCATCAACACCTAAACAGAAAAAAACAAGGTTACAGTGGGCTAAGGAAAAGCAATTGTGGACTGTGGATGACTGGATGAAAGTCATATTCAGTGATGAATCTCGAATCTGTATTGGGCAAGCTGATGATGCTGGAACTTTTGTTTGGTGCCGTTCCAATGAGATTAATAAAGATGACTGCCTGAAGAGAACATGTAAATTTCCACAGTCATTGATGATATGGGGCTGCATGTCAGGTAAAGACACTGGGGAGATGGCTGTCATTACATCATCAATAAATGCACAAGTTTACGTTGATATTTTGGACACTTTTCTTATCCCATCAATTGAAAGGATGTTTGGGGATGATGAAATCATTTTTCAAGATGATAATGCATCTTGCCATAGAGCAAAAACTGTGAAAACATTCCTTGCAAAAAGACACATAGGGTCAATGTCATGGCCTGCAAATAGTCCGGATTTTAATCCAATTGAAAATCTTTGGTGGAAGTTGAAGAAAATGTTGTGTGGGCTGCCAGAAGAGGAGGTACTGCTGGCCCACCACCAGAAGGCGCCCTGAGTTCAGAACTGTGTTTGATCACCGTAACAGGGGAGAGACCGCTTCAACTGTGCTGCTGTCGATGAGACAGGGACGCCGGAGCGCAGCCGCTTATGCAATCGACTTCCGCATCGCGGCTGCGAGGTCCGGCTGGAATAACGCTGCGCTCTGCGCCGCCTTTGTAAATGGACTGTCGTCAGTCCTAAAGGAGCACCTAGTGGCCAAGGATGAACCGCGGGAATTAGATGGGCTTATTGATCTCGTTATACGGTTAGACAATCGGTTGGAGGAACGCCGTCGGGAACGAGACGAAGGACGTGGCCGGGCGCGCTCCGTCCGTATGATTGTGCCATCGATTTGTTGCCAGGCGTGGAGTTCCCGTCCAGCAGGCTGTACAACCTCTCCCGACCTGAGCGCAAATCGATGGAGACCTACATCCGGGACTCCTTAGCTGCCGGGCTGATCCGTAACTCCACCTCTCCGATGGGAGCGGGTTTCTTTTTCGTGGGAAAAAAAGATGGCGGTCTTCGTCCATGCATTGATTATCGGGGGCTGAACGAGATCACGGTTCGCAACCGATACCCGTTGCCTTTGTTGGATTCAGTGTTCACCCCCCTGCATGGAGCCAAAATCTTCACAAAGTTGGATCTTAGGAACGCATACCACCTAGTTCGGATCCGGAAGGGAGACGAATGGAAGACGGCATTTAACACCCCGTTAGGTCATTTTGAGTACCTGGTCATGCCGTTCGGCCTCACTAACGCCCCCGCGATGTTCCAAGCTTTGGTTAATGACGTCTTGCGGGACTTCCTGCACCGATTCGTCTTCGTATATCTGGATGATATACTCATCTTTTCTCCGGACCCTGAGACCCATGTGCGGCATGTACGTCAGGTCCTGCAGCGGTTGTTGGAGAACCGGTTGTTTGTGAAGGGCGAGAAGTGTGAGTTTCACCGCACTTCTTTGTCCTTCCTGGGGTTTATCATCTCCTCCAACTCCGTCCCCCCGGATCCGGCCAAGGTCGCAGCGGTGAGAGACTGGCCCCAACCGACAAGCCGTAGGAAGCTGCAACAGTTCCTCGGCTTCGCAAATTTCTACAGGAGGTTCATTAAGGGGTATAGTCAGGTTGTTAGCCCCCTGACGGCCCTGACCTCACCAAAAGCTCCCTTCACCTGGTCGGATCGATGTGAAGCCGCATTTAGGGAGTTGAAACGCCGGTTCTTGACTGCACCGGTCTTGGTGCAGCCCGATCCTGGTTGCCAGTTCGTGGTTGAAGTGGACGCCTCTGACTCGGGGATAGGAGCCGTGCTATCCCAGAGCGGAGAAACCGATAAGGTTCTTCACCCGTGTGCCTATTTTTCCCGCAGGTTGACCCCAGCAGAGCGGAACTATGACGTGGGCAATCGAGAGCTCCTTGCGGTGAAAGAGGCCCTTGAGGAGTGGAGACACCTGCTGGAGGGAGCGTCAGTGCCTTTCACGGTTTTCACTGACCACCGGAACCTGGAGTATATCAGGACCGCCAAGCGACTGAACCCCAGGCAAGCCCGCTGGTCACTGTTTTTCGGCCGTTTTGACTTCCGGATCACCTACCGCCCCGGGACCAAAAACCAAAGATTGGATGCCCTGTCCCGGGTGCATGAACAGGAAGTCAAGACCGAGCTGTCGGATCCACCGGAACCCATTCTCCCGGAGTCCACTATCATGGCTGCTCTGACCTGGGTTGTGGAGAAGACCGTCCGGGAGGCCCTGGCACGGAGCCCGGATCCCGGAACAGGACCGACGAACAGACTATACGTCCCACCAGAGGCCAGGGCTGCCGTCCTGGACTTCTGTCATGGGTCCAAACTCTCCTGCCACCCAGGGGTGCGTAGGACAGTGGCAGTGGTCCGGCAGCGCTTCTGGTGGGCGTCCCTGGAGACTGATGTCCGGGCTTACATCCAGGCCTGCACCACCTGCGCCAGGGGCAAGGCTGACCACCAGAAGGCACAGGGACTTCTACAGCCACTTCCTGTGCCTCACCGCCCCTGGTCCCACATCGGTCTGGATTTTGTCACGGGCCTCCCGCCGTCCCGGGGGCACACCACCATCCTCACGATAGTGGACCGTTTCTCCAAGGCGGCCCACTTCGTGGCCCTCCCGAAGCTCCCGTCGGCCCAGGAGACGGCGGATCTCCTCGTCCACCATGTTGTCCGGCTGCATGGGATACCAACAGACATCGTTTCGGATCGCGGTCCCCAGTTCTCCTCGCAGGTGTGGAGAAGTTTCTGCCGGGAACTGGGGGCCACTGTAAGCCTCTCGTCTGGGTATCACCCGCAGACTAACGGACAGGTCGAACGGGCCAACCAGGAGTTGGAGCAGGCCCTCAGGTGCACGACCTCTGCACACAAGACGGCTTGGAGTGAACATCTGGCCTGGATCGAGTACGCTCATAACAGCCAGGTGTCCTCTGCCACCGGCCTCTCCCCATTCGAGGTGTGTCTGGGGTACCAGCCCCCTTTGTTTCCTGTGGTGGAGGGAGAGGTCGGTGTGCCCTCAGTCCAGGCCCACCTGCGGAGATGCCGTCGGGTGTGGCGCACCGCCCGTTCGGCCTTGTTGAGGGCCCGGACGAGGGCTAAAGCCCATGCAGACCGTCGACGGTCCCCGGCCCCTACTTACCAGCCCGGGCAGGAGGTGTGGCTTTCCACCAAGGACATTCCTCTCCAGGTCAAGTCCCCCAAATTGAAGGACCGCTTCATTGGACCCTTCCCCATCCTCAAGGTCCTCAGTCCTACCGCAGTGAGGCTCCAACTCCCGGCCTCACTGCGGATCCATCCGGTCTTTCATGTCTCCAGGGTAAAACCGCATCACACCTCACCCCTCTGTGCACCCGGTCCGGCGCCGCCTCCTGCCCGAATTATCGACGGGGAGCCGGCTTTTGGACGTCCGTCGAATGGGCCGGGGTTTCCAGTATTTGGTGGACTGGGAGGGGTATGGACCCGAAGAACGCTCCTGGGTGAAGAGGAGCTTCATCCTGGACCCGGCCCTCCTGGCCAATTTCTATCGTCGCCACCCGGACAAGTCTTTCAGAAAGCGCTGTAACTAGATTTAAGAATATGATTCCTTCTTTGTTATGTTCTCCAGTGCCATATACCAACACAGTGCAGAGTAGCTACCTAAACTCTGTGAGTGAGATAGATTATCTCATCAATAGTTTTACATCCTTATTGAGCACAACTTTGGATGCTGTAGCTCCTCTGAAAAAGAGAGCCTTAAATCAGAAGTGCCTGACTCTGTGGTATAACTCACAAACTCGCAGCTTAAAGCAGATAACCCTTAAGTTGGAGAGGAAATGGCGTCTCACTAATTTAGAAGATCTTCACTTAGCCTGGAAAAAGAGTCTGTTGCTCTATAAAAAAAGCCCTCCGTAAAGCTAGGACATCTTACTACTCATCACTAATTGAAGAAAATAAGAACAACCCCAGGTTTCTTTTCAGCACTGTAGCCAGGCTGACAAAGAGTCAGTAATGCTGGTATTTGGTTAGACTCTTTCTCTCCGATTGTTCTGTCTGAGTTATTTTCATTAGTTACTTCCTCCAAACCATCAACATGTCTATTAGACCCCATTCCTACCAGGCTGCTCAAGGAAGCCCTACCATTAATTAATGCTTCGATCTTAAATATGATCAGTCTATCTTTATTAGTTGGCTATGTACCACAGGCTTTTAAGGTGGCAGTAATTAAACCATTACTTAAAAAGCCATCACTTGACCCAGCTATCTTAGCTAATTATAGGCCAATCTCCAACCTTCCTTTTCTCTCAAAAATAATTGAAAAGATAGTTGTAAAACAGCTAACTGATCATCTGCAGAGGAATGGTCTATTTGAAGAGTTTCAGTCAGGTTTTAGAATTCAACATAGTACAGAAACAGCATTATTGAAGGTTATAAATGATCTTCTTATGGCCTCAGACAGTGGACTCATCTCTGTGCTTGTTCTGTTAGACCTCAGTGCTGCTTTTGATACTGTTGACCATAAAATTTTATTACAGAGATTAGAGCATGCCATAGGTATTAAAGGCACTGCGCTGCAGTGGTTTGAATCATATTTATCTAATAGATTACAATTTGTTCATGTAAATGGGGAGTCTTCTTCACAGACTAAAGTTCGTTATGGAGTTCCACAAGGTTCTGTGCTAGGATCCATTTTATTCACTTTATACATGCTTCCCTTAGGCAGTATTATTAGACAGCATTGCTTAAATTTTCATTGTTACGCAGAAGATACCCAGCTTTATCTATCCATGAAGCCAGAGGACACACACCAATTAGCTAAACTGCAGGATTGTCTTACAGACATAAGGACATGGATGACCTCTAATTTCCTGCTTTTAAATTCAGATAAAACTGAAGTTATTGTACTTGGCCCCACAAATCTTAGAAACATGGTGTCTAACCAGATCCTTACTCTGGATGGCATTACCCTGACCTCTAGTAATACTGTGAGAAATCTTGGAGTCATTTTTGATCAGGATATGTCCTTCAATGCACATATTAAGCAAATATGTAGGACTGCTTTTTTGCATTTGCGCAATATCTCTAAAATTAGAAAGGTCTTGTCTCAGAGTGATGCTGAAAAGTTAATTCATGCATTTATTTCCTCTAGGCTGGACTATTGTAATTCATTATTATCAGGTTGTCCTAAAAGTTCCCTGAAAAGCCTTCAGTTAATTCAAAATGCTGCAGCTAGAGTACTGACGGGGACTAGAAGGAGATAGCATATTTCACCCATATTGGCCTCTCTTCATTGGCTTCCTGTTAATTCTAGAATAGAATTTAAAATTCTTCTTCTTCTTACTTATAAGGTTTTGAATAATCAGGTCCCATCTTATCTTAGGGACCTCATAGTACCATATCACCCCAATAGAGCGCTTCGCTCTCAGACTGCAGGCTTAGTTGTAGTTCCTAGGGTTTGTAAGAGTAGAATGGGAGGCAAAGCCTTCAGCTTACGGGCTCCTCTCCTGTGGAACCAGCTCCCATTTCAGATCAGGGAGACAGACACCCTCTCTACTTTTAAGATTTCAACCAATTCAATCAATCAATTTTATTTATATAGCGCCAAATCACAACAAACAGTTGCCCCAAGGCGCTTTATATTGTAAGGCAAGGCCATACAATAATTACGTAAAAACCCCAATGGTCAAAACGACCCCCTGTGAGCAAGCACTTGGCGACAGTGGGAAGGAAAAACTCCCTTTTAACAGGAAGAAACCTCCAGCAGAACCAGGCTCAGGGAGGGGCAGTCTTCTGCTGGGACTGGTTGGGGCTGAGGGAGAGAACCAGGAAAAAGACATGCTGTGGAGGGGAGCAGAGATCAATCACTAATGATTAAATGCAGAGTGGTGCATACAGAGCAAAAAGAGAAAGAAACACTCAGTGCATTATGGGAACCCCCCAGCAGTCTAAGTCTATAGCAGCATAACTAAGGGATGGTTCAGGGTCACCTGATCCAGCCCTAACTATAAGCTTTAGCAAAAAGGAAAGTTTTAAGCCTAATCTTAAAAGTAGAGAGGGTGTCTGTCTCCCTGATCCGAATTGGGAGCTGGTTCCACAGGAGAGGAGCCTGAAAGCTGAAGGCTCTGCCTCCCATTCTACTCTTACAAACCCTAGGAACTACAGACAACATCCAGAAACACTGCCGCCTTCTCTGGGCCCGAGCTCATTTGAAATGGACAGACGCAACATGGAAAAGTGTGCTGTGGCCTGATGAGTCCACATTTCAAATCATGGGCGTCGTGTCCTCCGGACAAAAGAGGAAAAAGACCATCCAGATTGTTACCAGTGTAAAGTTCAAAAGCCAGCATCTGTGATGGTATGGGGGTGTGTTAGTGCCCATGGCATGGGCAACTTACACATCTGTGATGGCACCATCAATGCTGAAAGGTACATCCAGGTCTTGGAGCAACACATGCTGCCATCCAAGCAACGTCTTTTTCAGGGACGTCCCTGCTTATTTCAGCAAGACAATGCCAAGCCACATTCTGCCAGTGTTACAACAGCATGGCTTCATATTAAAAGAGTGTGGGTACTAGACTGGCCTGCCTGCAGTCCAGACCTGTCGCCCATTGAAAATGTGTGGCACAAATGTGTGGCACATTATCAAACACACATTGAAAGTAGAGGTCATGTGCTCTACATTTGGGCTGGACGTGCGAAGGTGTCCGACTGTTTGGAATGCACCTCAACACTTCCAGAATGTGGGTTGAATTTTCATTCGGACAGCATTGGGGCCTTTCAGTCTCTCGCGTGACAGGTATTGTCATGACCGGCCCTGTTCCAGGCTTTGATCCCTTTTTTGCCCGTTTCTTTGCGGCATCTTCTGTTCCCGCTTTGATGTATTAGTGGTTTATTTTCATCATGTGTTTCTGCTATGTTCTATTTTGCTTTGTCACTTTGTTTCTTTGCTACTTTTATACTTTAGCCGTTGTCCTGTTCCATACTTGATTTAGCCAGTTTTGTGTTTTCATTGTTTACCACTTGTTTATTTTGTTCTTCTCATTTGTTATATTATCTGTTGTGCTTTAGTGTCAGGTTTTGTTGATCTCAGTCTCTGTTTTATTTTGTAATTTGTTTAACCACACTGTTTTCTTAGTCAGTCCAGTTTAGTTTTATCTTTGTGTCTTCTTTCAGTTCTTATGTTCATGTCTGGTTTGCTATTGTGTTATATTCTGCCCCTGATTCCCATTGTAGCTCTGTTCTGCTTTTGCCATTTGTTTCCACTCTGCACCTCCCATCATTCCTGGTCTCACGCCCAGTTACTTCTGTTCTCTCCACGCCCTGCACCTGACATTATGTTTTTCCCTCACTTTGATGCAGTCTGTTTTGTTTCTGTTCACTCACACTCTTGCACCTGCTCCCGTGTCTTTGTCTATTACATCACGCCACTTTGCTCACTCCCTTCCTCACACTCTTGCCCTGTCTTACTCTTTAGCCAGAAGCCACACCCCTTCTAGATTGTTCCTCACGTGCACCTCATTTACACCACCTGTCCCTCACTTCTCACTGATTAGTCCACAAGTATTTAAACTCCACAGTCCTTCACTTCTTCGCCAGATTGTAGTCTTAGTACTCTTTCCAGCGCCCATCACAGTCCTGTTTTTGTCTTGCCATGTTCTGAACTTTGCTCTGTACCTCGACCATGCCTTTTGCTTCATCCCGGATGTCTGAGTTTGCTCGTGCCTCTGAACCCTGCTCGTTTGTGACTGCGTCTCAGCCTGATCCTGTTTGTACCTCTGCCATGCTGACTGATTACATGTGTACCGAAACCAAGCCTGGAATAAAGACCATGATTTCTCCCACACCAAAGCCTAGTCTGGGGGTTTGCATTGCGGGTCCAGCCGCTCCTGGTGACGGGCTCCCGCCCGTCCTGACAGGTATTAATAAAGATCAGTCAGACATGCACAGATCTGTCTCTGTGTGTTCATGTGCGTGCACACAAGTCTGCACAAAACCATTGCCATGGGATCATGGGATCATGCACGCCTTTATCCCACGTCCTCCCTTAAGGACGTGTTTATTCAAATCTGTAATTCATGGATGTTTAAGTTGTCTAAAGGAAGGATGGGACTCTGTTGACCTCAAATGAGGATGTAATCCAGTGCTGGAAGGAACACTTTGAAGAACTCCAGCATCAGACCAGAGCGCCCTCTATAGGAGGGGCAGAGCTGGAAGCTGATGGAGGATTTAATCAGTTTCCCTGGTGGAAGTCACTGAGGTAGTCAAACAACTCTGCAGTGGCAAGGCCCCGGTGGTTGATGAGATCCGTCCAGAAATGCTGAAGGTTCTGGGTGTGGCGGGATTGCCTTGGATGAGACTTCTCTTCAACATTGTGTTGAGGTCTGGGACAGTGTCTAAGGAGTGGCAAACTGGGGTGGTGGTCTCCATATTTTAAAAAAAAGGGGACCAGAGAGTGTGTGCCAACTACAGGGGCATCACACTACTCAAGCTTCCCTGGTAAAGTCTACTCCAGAGTGCTGGAAAGGAAGGTCTGGCCACCAGTCGAACCTCTGATTGAAGAGGAACAATGCAGGTTCCGTCGTCGTCGTGGACCAACCGACCAGCTCTTCACTCTCACAAGGATCGTGGAGGTATCCTGGGAGTATGCCCATCCAGTTTACCTGAGTTTTGTGGACTTGGAGAAGGCGTATGATCATGTACCCCGGGAGATACTGTGGGAGGTGTTGCCGGAGTATGGAGTGAGGGGGTCCCTTCTCAGTCATTCTCTGTACTCACAAATCGAGAGCTGTGTTCGGGTGCTCGGCAGTAAGTCGCACTCGTTTATGGTGGGGGTTGGCCTCCTCCAGGGCTACGCCTTGTCACCAATCCTGTTTGTGATATTCGTGGACAGGATATCGAGGTGTAGTCGGGGGGAGGAGGGTTTCCAGTTTGGTGGGCTCAGGGTCTCATCACTGCTTTGTTCTGTTGACTTCATTGGCCAGTGACCTCCAACACTCACTGGATCAGTTCACAGCCGAGTATGAAGTGGCTGGGATGAGGATCAGCACCTCTAAATCTGAGGCCATGGTTCTCAGCAGGAAACCGATGGATTGCCTACTCCAGGTAGGGAATGAGTTTTGCCCCAAGGGAAGAAGTTCAAGTACCTCGAGGTCTTATTCTCGAGTGAGGGGACAATTGAGCGTGAGATTGGCCGGAGAATCGGCACAGCAGGGGTTCTGTTACATTCGCTCTACTGTATTGCTGTGACAAAAATATTTTTGGAGTTGCCCCAAAAAAATGTTATTAGTTAGAAGACTACCCCGTCCAACTGATGAGCATGTGTTATGTCTTGTCCAGACTACCAGCTATTTGATAACATGACTCGTGTGTGTCACATGCAGTGGTGGGCACAGATAACCAAAAAATTAACTTCGATAACAGATAATAAGATAACTGAAAAGTTATCTTTGATAAAGATAAACCGATAAACCACCCAAAAATGGAAGATAATGGATAACCGATAAATTCCGGTGTTGGACATTTGCAGTTACTAAGAAGCTGAAATTGATTTTTAACACGATCACTTTTGAAAGCATCAAAAGCGATAAAAGACCCAAAGAATGAGTAAGAATGTTTGACTATGCTGTCCCCATATAGGAAGCAGCACAGACAAATCCTGAGTGCACCCACGAAATCAGCTCTCAATCATAATCATTTTTGTTTCAACATTCTGCTCCTGCTGGAAGCTCTTGTTTACTACAGCAGTCTCAGCACAGCAGCACCCTGAGAGCAGACATAAAGGTAACTCTCTATTAATATCAACTCTCCAGTCAGGCAGAGGTCTTGAAAAATAAAGTCATACTAATGGTTTTATGAAAGTACTGATAGAATAACTCCATTAATGTCAATTCTGTCATTTGTACAAATGTAAAATATAACATATATCTTTTAATGTTGAATAAGGCACTAATTCTGAGGTTTAGTAACAAACACAGACCGCAAAGCATTCTGGGTAAAAGTGCTAAACACTGATTGGTTCAGTCATTCATTATGTAAACCAACACATTAATGTGACGTGTGTATTGTGTTGGTTTAAAGATAAATGTGCTTTTGTAAAATATTCCATTTTTATTTGTAAAAACAGGCATTTTTACGGAGCCCTGGAAGTGTCATCACAATTGCATGTTTTAAAACTTTTATGATGTTGTAAAACGTGCACTCAATATTAGTAAGTAAGTAAGTAAATTTATTTATATAGTGCCTTTCACAGACATAAGTCACAAAGCACTTCACAGGTTAAAATGCAATAATAAATAATGAAAACAGATAAAACAAAGGACAAGGTTAACAATTGGTCAGTTCTGAAAAGCCTTATCTTGACACATAAATGTTGGCTTTACACTGCGTGTTTTGGCCATTTTTCAGATGATTTTTCATTCGTGCGAGAATTTTTTGGACCGAGTTTCAGGTTAATCACGTGTCCTGCATCGTGGAGTAACAAGCTTTAACATCTCACGACCATCTCCTGTTGCTAAAAGCTACAAGTATCCAACCGCAGAGCTGTCTTGTAATGTTTTGTTGTTGTTGTTTTGTTTTTAAACTTCTAAAAAAAATAAAATAAATAAAAATAAAAGCCATTTTCAAAGCCAAAACGTTGATTTGACCACCATCTGATATAACCGGGTTAAAATAAATAGAACACTGCCATCTACTGGAACCCAGACGTTTAATACTGCCATGAACACTCCTGGCCAGTAGATGGCAGTAGCGGCCTTGAAAACTTGTCAAACAAAATTCCAGATAATCCGTGTCTGCTACATTTAAGATGCGTGGAATTTAACAACCGCAAATACACTAACGTCTATAAACCCAGAGAATATATTCACAAGAGTTTTAGGCACTAGAGTTTAATGCTGTTATCCGGAGCCTGAACAGAGTGTCTGAAATGCATTTGTCCTGTCGTGAACGTCTGAGATTACCTTATGCTACCCATAATGCATTGCTGCCTGGCACAGCATGTGCTCACAAAACCTTAAAAATTAGCACATTACTTTAAAACGAAAACATATATCTGATATTTTCACTTTATGAACTTCAGACATGACAATAATTTTAACTAACTTGTCCAAAATGACTAGGTTAAAATTTGAACCATAAGTTAAAAATGTATGCCTCTGGATGAGTTGGTGATATTGCGATTATATCAGTATGGTGTTAAAGGAAATTATTATTATTTTTTTTTTTTGTCTCCACTTTTTATTTGCTTACAGAGGATAGAACAACATATCTATTAGGAAGCTTTTAACACGTAGGTCTCAACTATTTAATAGTTTTAAAATTGTTTTTCACTATTCAGCTTAGTTTAGTACGTTATTGGTCTAAAAGTTATCGGATGGTAATTCATCAAAGATAATTAGTCCGATAATGGTTTTTAAATTTATCTACAAAGATAGATTATCGGAAGTATGCCCACCACTGGTCACATGTACCCGGGCCACAGTGAATCAGTCTAGAAAGTGATTTATTAAGCCCCAGTAACAAAGTGGATGACAGATGTTACTTGTTGAAGCTTATACATTTATTTTTCCATGAATTATTTCTATAATTTGTGTATGTTTTCACATTTGAACAGAAATTCTAAAGGACTTATATCACTATATAAGAGACTCACACATTACAAAGCTGGTTTGCTGGATTATAGTTTGTATATGCATCAGCATATGCAGTTGCATGCAAAAGTTTGGGCACCCATGATAATTTTCAAGATTTTTCTTTATAAATCATTGGTTCTCCGGGATCAGAAATTTCAGTTAAATATATCATATAGCAGACAAACACACTGATATTTGAGAAGTGAACTGAATTTTCTAGTATTTACAGAAAGTTTGCTATAATTATTTAAACAAAATCACAGACTGGCACCTCCCTACCTAGCTGACCTAATTAAACCTTACGTACCGGCCCGGGCTTTACGTTCTCAGGGTGTAGGACTACTTTGTGTCCCTAGGATGAATAAGAAGTCTGCAAGTCACAGAGCTTTCTCTTATCATGCCCCTGTTCTGTGGAATGATCTCCCTGCATCAATAAAACAGTCAGATTCTGTGGAGACTTTCAAGTCCAGACTTAAGATGCACTTTTTTCCCTTTCATATGACTAGCATACTGGCATAGTATGTTACTATGCTTTTTACTCTTTTAATTCATTTTATTAGTAAACGGAGCGGGCCGCTGCCTCAACTTTACCTAAAGTCTGGGTCTTTTAGTAAAGCTTAGGGCTAGTGGCCGGCAATCACCTTAGTATTTCTCTGTTTTTCTTGTTGTTTAATGCTGACAAATTATACTGTATTTGTTGTCTTTCTGATGTCTGATTCTGTTTTTTTTTCTCTCTCTCTGTTTGAGGTGCAGCTCCATCCAGAGATGGGTGTGGTGTCTCTTTCTGAAACCGTCCTGTGCACCAACAGCATTTCTTGTATATTCATCCGTGAATTGTACTGTAATTTATGTTTGTATCATGGCCCAAGCAGAGAGTCACCCCTTTGAGTCGAGTCTGCTTGAGGTTTCTTCCTCAGAGGGAGTTTTTTTCTTATCACTGTTGCTCTGGGAATTAGTAAGGTTAGACCTTACTTGTGTGAAGCCCCTGGAGGCAACTTTGTTGTGATTTGGCGCTATATAAATGAAATAAATTGAAACTGAAATTAGGCAGGTGCATAAATTTGGCACCCCTGTTGTGTGGGCCACTGAAGAGGAGGTACTGCTGGCCCACCACCAGAGGGCGTCCTGCCTGAAGTGCGGGCTTCAGGCACGAGAGGGCGCAACCGCCTCGAGGGAGCAGCCAGGAGTGACAGGTGTCATTCATTAATTCATCACCATCCATCCATAAAAGCCGGACAGCAACTCCACCTCCCTGCCGAGAAATCGTTCTACCCGTCAGGTAAAACTCTCAGCCGTTTTTGGTGCCGAACGCACGTATTTGTCTCCTGAATATTTTGCAGGCGTACCTTTTGACTACTCGTAGCTGGGAGCTGGGTTTGTAGATTGTGGAGTAGTCGACGCTCTTCACTCCTCACACCTAACTTGATAAGTAGTCACTCAGGCTCTGCACGTATATTGTTCTTGTGTTGGAGGTGGAGGTTTTCCCTCAAAAAGGAACTGAACTGTTTGCTGACTGTTTTGCTGGGTGTGCACACCCCCACCATAAACTGTTTCTGCTTCCTGCCAGCAGTACCAGGTCTGACAGCTGGAGACGGTGGCCACCTGGGGACTCGGGACTTGGCGGCTACAGTGTACTCCAGATCCGTCGGCAGTGGAAATCGTGTGGGACCCGGCTCTTCTCTGGACAGACGTCTTCTATCCTCGAGCCTGCCAACGTGTCACCTTTGTATATTTGACTGGATTCTAAATCTGTGATTGTCTGTATTCCGTTGTGCACATTCACAACATTAAATTATCTTTTTGGCTCATCCACTGTCCGTTCCTTTACGCCCCCTGTTGTGGGTCCATGTCACTACACTTTCCCAACAACCCCAACAGAAAAAATACATCAATATTTAGTAGATCCTCCTTATGAAGAAATAACAGCCTCTAAACGTTTCTTATAGCTTCCAGTGAGAGTCTGGATTCTGGTTTGTGATTGATTGAATAAACTTTATTGTCCCCAAGAGGCAATTTGTCGTCGACAAAGTACTACAGAGTTGCATTAAAAGACACTGACAAAGACAAATAACACAAACACACACACACACACACACAAAACAGTTTTTGGGCGACTAAAGTGCTAATGTGCTTTTGTGTTTAAGAGTTTGATAGAGGCTGGTACAAAGGAGAGTTTCAGCCTGTTGTTCACTCTCTGTCTCCTCCCTGATGGCAGCAGCACGTATTCAGGGAACAGCAGGTGATCTGGGTCGGTGGAGATGATCTTGGCCCGCCTCATCACTGCTTCTTCATAAATGTGTTGAATTGTGGGATGTTGTTTGAGTCCAATCATTTTCATTGCTGTCTTGTGAATGTTTGCTAACTTGTTTTTTGATTGAGCTGTTATATTCCCAAACCAGGCTATGAGCCCATACATGAGCAGACTCTGCACCATGGCTCTGTAAAAAAAACAAGTAAAATGCTTGTGCTCACCCCATACAGCCTCAGCCTTCTTAAAAAATAAAGCCTCTGCTGCAGGCGGGAGTACAGAAAGTCCATATGAGGCTTCCAACAGAGGGCGCTGTCCACCTGGATCCCCAGGTACTTGTAGGTAGACACCTGCTGGATGGTGGTGTTCTTTATTGTGACAGGGTCATGCTGGCAGATGTTTCTTGGATCCAGCACCGTTTCCTGAGTCTTCTTGGTGTTTAGTAGCAGACAGTTCCTCTCACACCACTGAGTGAACTGCTGTATTTCACTGTGGTATGAGGAGATGTCAGTGTCCTTATGTAGAAGACTCACTATGGCCGTGTCATCTGCATATTTCAAAATGTAATTGTTTTCAGGTGTACTTTTGCAATCATTAGTATAAAGTGCAAAAAGTACAGGCGATGCCACAGAGCCCTGTGGAACACCAGTGTTGCAGCTTCTGACCTCTGACAATGTACCATTCACCTTTACTCACTGGGTTCTGTTATTTAAAAATGAGTAAAAATGCACTGACACCCATGTTAAAAAGCTTCTCTAAAAGTAGATAGATCTGCACTGTATTAAAAGCTGAGTTAAAATCAACAAATAAAATACGGGCATAGGCCTTTGTGTTCTCAAGGTGCTTGGAGACAAAGTCAACCGTGCTTAGAACTGCATCTTCAGTGCTCCTGTTCTTCTATAGGCAAACTGAAAAGTGTTCAGTTGTGGTGCCACCTCCTTCTCCAGCAGAGTGACAACATACCTCTCAAAGCACTTCATAACATTAGATGTTAGAGCCACAGGGCGCAGGTCGTTATTTGCAGTAGGACCAGGTCTTTTGGGAATTGGTGCTATATGTGACACTTTCCATAGAGCGTGTCCTGTCCGCGTGTCCAGGGACCGTTGAAATAGAGGAGTCCAGGCAGATGCCAGCTCCTCTGCGCATCTTTTTAATAGAAAAGCTGGAAGCTTGTCAGGCCCTGTTGCCTTGTTTGGACACAGATGCTTAAAAAGGTGCTGCACATCACTACGGTCTATATCCACCCAAGGGGCTGCGCTAGTGTCAGGCAATGTTTGAAGGAGCTTGTGACATGGCTCTGAGTAGTCTTGATTATCAAATCTAAGATAGAAGTCATTTAACTCATTGGCTCTTTGGAGTTCATCAATTGCTGTGATATGAGTCTTTGCTGGGTTCATATTTGTGACCATCCTCATCATGTCCCACAGCTTTTTGGTGTTGTCTTCCATGGCCTGTTTATTCTTTTGCCTTGCCTTTTTTAGATGATATTTAAGCTCTTTTTGTGCAATTTGTGATCCAATTCTGTCCTTTTCTCTAAAAGCCTGATTCTTCTTGTTTATGCACTGCTTAATTTCTTTAGTTATATAAGGTTTGTTGTTTGAATACACAACAACCTCTTTTTTATCAACAAGACTGTCTACACAGAAATTAATGTAATCACTGATAGTGTCAGTTGCTTCATCAAGCTCTATGAGTGGAAGATGGACCAGTCTGTGCAAAGACAGCATCCCTTAAGTGCTTCCATTGTGTCATTTGTCAATATATTAACTGTTTTGTGTTCTGGCTTAGTGTTATAATCTGAATTGGTGGGAGGGTGGGGGGGGGGGGCGGCTTGGGTTTGGCCACATAGACGTTGTTCTGCCCTCAGTAAAATGGGTTTGAGATTAAAGTTAAAAAGGGTTCAGAATAATTTAGTTATAAATATTTCATAATTCATTGTTTGTAATTCATGGTAAAAGTGTAAGTTAAAAAACATTGTAGAGTCAGTATTTGTTTATTTTGCATTTTATTTTTTGAGGTGGACCTTGTTTGCTATGCATTGTGGGAAGTGGAGTCTCAGTGTGAAAAGTAGTCAGTGTGCAAACATGTCCTCTCATGTCTCAGCTGTGTTTTAAATCTCACCCAAGCCTCCAGAAGCAATGGCTGTAAGTTTATAAGTGTTTAGTAGCTAATGCTATAAGAATGAATACGTTTTGTAAGTTTTGTGAGCTTTGTTTGAGTTCGTTTTCTTTCATGTTTTATTCCAGGAAATAGACCTAGCCCATTCACGTCGCGCCAGCTTGTTTTACTAAGTTAACATATCTATACAGCTATTCACGTGTATTTACGTTCTAATTTGCATATGATTGAATCGATACTGCTATTGGCATGTATTGTGACATATGAGGAGTGTATTTTGTTTAATTTGAGGTACTTTTGGGGCATTTGTTTTCTGGTGTATTTATCTGCACAGTGTTGATCTGATGTATATTTTTTCTATTTTTGTTTATGTATTTCAGTTTCACTCAACCTTTTAGAGCCACAATTTACGTTGTAAGCTGTCTTAAGAAGACTGTATTAAAGAGAGCAAGACGCTCGGATCCTGGCTCATAAAATGAGTTTGGCTTGCTGTTTACCTACGTTCACATACACAGAGTATTAACACGTAGTGGGAACAGTATAGGTGTTCTTCACATTTCCATAGCATTTGTCCAAAGTTTTGTTTTTCCGTGTGTCACAGTGTACATACTGATCAAATCCTGCCAACACGGCTGGCTTGCAATGACTGAAATCTCCGAGGAAAAACAAAGGGGCTCCCGGTGACCGCTGGAGTTCCTCGTGCGCGCACTCTGCGATGCGCGCAGCAGCCCTGCCCGCATTGGCACTGGGTGGGATGTACACGGCGCACATCAAAACACAACCGAATTCTCTTGGCAGATAGTGAGGTCATAGGGACACACAGAGTAGCTCAACATCTGGAGAACATACTCTAACCCTTTCCGTGTGTTGTGTGCACCATTTATCCGAGATGTACATACATACTCCTCCTCCACTTTTCTTGCCAGAGTCCAAAGAGCGATCAGCATGCACCAGAGAGTATCCACTCAATTCAAGTAATGCGTCAGGGGCTCCTTCTTGTAACCAAGTCTCAGTGAAAACCATAATGTTGGCCTCACAATACTCATAACAAGCCTTTGTCATGACACGAAGCTCATCCATTTTTGGCAGCAGTGACCTGGCGTTGCTCAGGATCACAGAGGAAAGTGGAGGCTTGCTGGCTCTGCGACGTAGTCGTTCCCGTAGCCCCCCCACCTCCCTCGCTTTCGCCGCGTCCGGGTCCCAATGCGCGATGCGCAGATATCCTCGGGTAGACAGTCCGGTCCAGCATAATGATGTTGGCGTAAGGAGAGCAGATCAGACCTCAAGTAAACCAGTCAGCCGTCGCATTCTTGCTGGACGTTCCACGCAAAGCATGGATTAAGCAGCTCAACGATGATCAGTGCTGCAAATAGCTGGAGTAGCAGCCCGGATACCATTGTTTGGCTACCTGTTGCTGCCGGGCTGTCAAACAGCACGATCTGAGCGTGATGTGATACAGTGTAAGGCAGTCCTCTCAAACATACACATTGGCTTTTCACTCGTCCATTAAACGTTAATCACAGAATCAGCAGACAGACACTTAAACACTTTAAACAGGCAACAGTAGCACTAGCCCGTGTCGCCGCAGAGCTGCGCCACAGTCACACGTGAAAATAATCACCGGTTGACTCACTGGTTGAAGGTATTTTGGACCATTCTTCTTTACAAAACATCTCAGGTTGTTGGTTTCTGAGGATGGACAGCCTGCTTAAAATCACACCACAGATTTTCAATAACATTCAGGTCTGGGGACTGAGATGGCCATTCCAGAACGTTGTACTTGTTCCTCTGCATGAATGCCTTAGATTTTGAGCAGTGTTTAGGGTCGTTGTCTAGTTGAAAGATCCAGCCCTGGCACAACTTCAACGTTGTCACTGATTCATGAACATTGTTCTCAAGAATCTGCTGATATTGACTGGAATCCAATCCAATCCACTTTATTTATATAGCACATTTAACAACAAAATGTTCCAAAGTGCTGCACATACAATAGAATCACGACAGATAAACCCCAGTAGTCAAGAAATAAATTAAAAATAAGAAAAGGATGAACGCTGCAAAAACAGAAAGTTGTTAGGACCAATATTTGGAGAAATTAGGGATATTACAACTTTGTCCCTTGCTTCAACACTTTTGACACATGCTTAAACCAAAGGAACAGAACTTGAAGTTGTTGCTCCTATACCTTAAACACAGTGGGCCTCTTGTATCAACGTTGCGTACGGCGATATTTGAGTGTATATGGGGTGTACACCAAAATGGCTGCGCTGCTTGGCATTTATCAATGTGGTCGTTGGCGTACGCTGCGCTGAAAATATACACCAGGTCGAGAGGTGGCGTAAATTATACACCAAAATGAACCAGCGCTGGAATCCACATAGATATGAAGATGATCAACATGATAAACAGTGTCATTATACAAATCAATGCATATGTTACATAAATAACACTTTCCTGATTATACTACATAATAATCAATACAAATCCCGCCTTTGCGGGATTGTTATGGAGCACGATCCGTGGTCACAGCGCTGACTGCAAAGAAAGCGCTGCTCGCCTTTTTCTCCAGACTTGGAGCCTGGAGCCAGAGCAGCGCTGAGCTTAACTTCATGTGGTGTGATCGTTTTAGACAATGAAATTGATAATAACAACTGTAGTTTCTTCATTCCCTTAATTCGCTCGTGCTGCATTCAGGTTTTCTCGTCTCCATTCGGTTGTCACAATAAAATAAATACAGAAATACATTTAAAAAATAAGAAATCTGACAGATTAGGCGTGTCTTATTAATTGAGCGAGCAAATATCCACATGTCAAGAATTATTGACATGTGAAAAGAGAGTACAGTGGTCCCTCGCTATAAAGCCATTCACCTGTCGTGGCCTCGGAGTCTCGCGGAGTATTTAGTCCAATTTTGCATGTCTTTTTTTTGACATTGTTCTGTGTTCTGCATATCTGTTTATAAGAATCTTGTTGCCCAGAAGAGAAAAGAGCGCCAACAACTACTCATAACTGTGTTTGTCACACGGAAACAAACACCTGCTGCAGCGAGATGTGAGTGGGAAAAGGTGCGGCGTCAGGACGCAGAAGCCTGATCTGTGACATACTGGTCAGTCACTATTAATAATTTCTTATGTGTCCGACCTCGTTCATTGATCGTTAAAATTAATTTGTTAGTTCTAAATGCCATCATAATTATTTATAGGAAAACTTTCTATTTTTATTTCTCAAACAAATGTTTTGGCCTGAAAACAGTTTGGTCTTATTTTCCTACTAAGGTTTGAACTTTAAGAGTGTTTACACACGAGAGAAAAGTGAGAAAATGTTCATGCCTGATTGAGAAAGTGTATAAACGGTGTAGTGAGGGGTTTTACAGCTTTGAAACGTCTATAATAATTGTAAAAAATAACGCTGACTACGTCGCAGTTTTGCGTATTTTGGGCTATTTTTTAGAACGTAACTCCAGCCATTAATGAGGGGACCACTGTAACACTTTATTGATTATATACTACAAAACAATTGATACGACGGCCGCTTTTGACGCTCTATTGGCACGCATCGTGATTGGTGAAGTTCTTATTCATTGCCGTCTTCCTGGCTTCCATGTCGTAAAATGAGGGTGTGTCTGAAGCGGAGTCTGAATATTTATGGGCGTGTTTATTATAATTACGATCATTTCCACCCGCCGCATTTATCAAGATCACGTCAGGCGTACGCCAGAAATGGGCAGGTGCGCAATGCTTGATACATGTCACAGCGACTTTGGTGTATTTCAAGTTTACGCCGTAAATTTACGCCACAAGTGCGCAACATTGATACATGAGGCCCAGTAAGCGCTGCTTTGTACTTTAGTTGCAGTTCTGCAACACACTTGCTCCTGCTCACTACACACTATTTTCTACATAAAACACTTTGTTCAGAAATGAAATCTTACATTACCATCGGGAAAACACACCTATTCAAAATACAAAACACACTGGGTAACTGAAAATACTTAAACACACCTGAAAATACTTGCTTACAGAATTGAACACCAGTCAGCCAGATACAAAAAGGCCTCAGTTACGCCATTTTGAGAACTTCACAAGCATGGAGGCAGGGACAGAGACAGGGACAGGGACAGAGACAGAGACAGAGGAAGACAGAGAAAGAGGAGGACATGGTCGAGGAGGCTGTGCAAGGACCATTATTTCAGATGACATACGAGCAACTTTAGTGGACCATGTCATAAACCAGAGGTGCCCAACCTTTTTTGAACTGAGGTCTACTTTTAAAGTTGACAGTGTATCGAGATCTACCGAGCCATGTTGAACACCACAGTGTAGCCACAATTTATTACGCACCAATATAATAACACAGTTTTGTGGCACAAATATGAAGTTTTAACAGTAATAATACATTATTGCAGTAAATGTGTGTAGTGCAAAGAATAAGCAAAAGCAGGCCTAGGACCGGCCTGTAACAACACAACAAACAACTCAAACAATACAATCCTTAATTCAAGCTGGAAAAGTTGTTCCCTACCTTAGTGGGACTAAGAGGAGGCAGCTTGTCTTTCATAATCCGGACAGTAGGAGCCGTAGGCAGGCCGCGAGGTGGTCATCTGTCATGGTGGATCTGTATTTTGACTTGATGATTTTCATGTGTGAAAAGGCAGATTCACAGATAAGTTGATCCAAAAAGTGAGGTCAAATTCTGGTGCAGTTTGTATGAGGTTGGGGTATTTTTCTTTCTGCATTAGATTCCAAATTGGACGTTTAATCCAGGTGTTGCGCTGGATTTCACCTCAGTGTCATTTTCAGTGTGAGGATCTCATTCTCAATAGCACAGCTGTCCAGGTTGAAGACTGATTCTGTTTTGGATGTTATACACTCCATATTTTCCCCAAATGGAAAACAGAGAAAAGTGAGAACAGGCTCAATGGAAGCAAAATCAGTAAAGCACCTGTCAAATTCTGACAAGATGCTCTGCACTGCTCTGCATGACGTGCACTTCAAACTCTGCACAGTCTTTGCCTTGATGCTTAAGTTCTGCATCCATGTGTGGAAAGTCCGTAGATCACACTGTTGCAACCTGCTTAACTCCCTGGAGTCCGAGGGCATTTTTTGGACAGTTTACTCTCCTGGCATAAATGTTTTATTATTGCTGTTAACAGCTCTCCCTGCAACCACAATCAAGTTTTATGTCTCTTTTTCAGGACAACTTGTTCTTTCATAATATATATGCTTTGTTGTGTTTTATAAGTGTAATAAAGGTTTACAATCACAAATAACAAAGAAAAAAGTAAAGCAGAAAGTAATTTTCCACACACATTTATTCAAAACACACAGCAAACTATAATAAACAACTGTTTTTGACACTTTGTGAAGATAAGTTGAGGTTGTGTGAAAGACTGTACTGTCATGCCCCGCCCAGTTTCCAGGCTTCAGCCCTTATTTTTCCTCTTTATTTAGTTCTGTTCCCTTTGCCCCAGCCTTGTTTTATTAATTGCCTACTTCATCGTGTGTTTATTCTATGTTCTATTTTTGCTTTGGCACATTCTTGTTACTTTTATTCTTCAGCCATGTTCCAGTTCCGTTCTAGTTTTGTTCTATCAGTCTGTGTTTTCATGGTTTATCATTTGGTTATTGTTTGCCTATTGTTTTTGCTGTTCTCATTTCTATTATGTAGTACTGTTATCACTTAGTTTCTGTTTTTCTTATAGTTTTGTCTGTCTGTTCCACTTGGTTTTGTCACAATGTGTTATTTCCCATGATTCTGTTTATCATGTTCTGGTTTGCTTTTCAGTCCTGATCAAGTTTAGATTTGTGCTCATGTTTCTTTGTATGATCTGTAGTTGTCATGTCCAGTTTCATTGTTATCACAGTCTCTTCTCTTCACCGCTCACTTGCACCTGCCTGTTATTCTCTCTTTGTCTGCACTCCTCTCAGGTCTCTAAGTTGTCATGTCCAGTTTCATTGTTATCACAGTCTCTTTCTGATCACTCATGTCCCACACCTGCACTTTTGGCCACGCCCCATTCATCTGACATTTACTTGCCCATTTGTCACCGCCTTTCTGCATCTCTTTGCCTCTTAGTTGTCACCTGACCACGCCCCCTTCCAGGCCCTTCCTCCTCCACGTGCACCTCATTATCTTATTAACATCTGTTCTTATTTAAACTGCTTCAGTTCACTTCCTCTCTGCTCGTTTGTTGATTCATTCACTCACCAGCACTTTGTTTCAGTCCTGTTTGCCAAGCCGTGTTTTTTGACTCTGCTCTGTGTACCGGATCCTGCCTTTTGCCTCAGCCCTGACAACTCTGTTTGCTCGTGTACTGACCCTGCTTGTTTTTGACCACGTCCTCTGTCTTGTCCCTGCCTGGTACTTTGCTCCGCGGACTGCCTTCCTGTTACTGAACCCAGGTCTGAATTAAACCATCCTTTACGCATACGTCCTGTGGTGAGCCTGCATTTGTGTCCAGCCTCTGTCTGTGTCTCGCCTCCGCTCAGTCCTGTCAGAACAAACGAGCCAGACATGGACACAGCGGGCTCGAACCCGGTCGACAGGAACCAGGACCCCGACGCCATCAAAATCATTTTGATGGCATTCAATTTTTCTTTGTGTGTTTCCGCGACTGCTACTCTCCAAAGGAAAAATTTGATTTTCTAGAGCAGGCATGGGAACTTTTGGAAGCTAATGTTTGGCTTTATGAGCTCTTCCCTGATCTGCAGGACCTGGACGCAATTTTTTCTGGCCAAAGACTTCCCGACTGGATAAAACATCCAGAGGCCCACCTGTATTCTCAACACCTGCCCTCTGATGACAACGCTGAGTGGAGCGACTGTGATGAAGATGAAGATGACGATTCGTCAGAGACAGAGCATTTTGCAGTCCAGGACACGGTAAATGTGTTATTTAAGATACAGGACCTATTTTTTGAATATCAGGACAATCTGAGTCCACAGAACCGACGTCGCGTTCTGTCGGCCCTTGATCAGCTTTTACAAACCGAGTCAGACGTGGTCCACTCTTTTCCTGAACTGAAGAACATAAAATCTCATTTAAGCAGGGCCAGGTTCCTCCATGCATCGAAGATCCGATTGAGTTTTTGTTTGAATCGGACATCACCACTGCCTGTTCAACCGCACCTCAGTACATAACAATTTCAGACGCAGCCTGGTGCGCATCAGTGCAAAAACCGGCCGCACCATCTCAGCCGGTGAAACCGGGATCACAGCCACGCTCAGCACCCATTCTGGCCCCTTCACGGGCACCACCTAAGCCTGCGCCGCATAAGACTCGTGTGGATTCCACACGCCCGCCACGGGCCGCAGCGGAGCCGGTCTCCACCGTGTTGACGCCATCAGCGCGTTGGCACCAGGAAGCCCCAACCGTGCTCACGTCTTGGACTTCCTCATGCCCGACTTCTCAGCATCTCCATGAAATGACAACGGCTGTTCCAAGCCTACCACCTGTACCAGCCCTTCGTAAGCCTCGTGCACCTGTGCCACGAAAGACCGCTCGCACCGCGCCAGCGGCTGAACCAGTCTCCACATTAGCGGCACCTGCGGCACCAGCGGCTGAACCAGCTTCCGCGCGCACCGCACCTGCGGCTGAACCACACTCCGCGCTAGCGGCACCTGCGGCCCTCCAGCTGAACCAGACTCCGCGCGCACCGCGCCAGTGGCTGAACCAGACTCCGGGTGCACCGCGCCAGCGGCTGAACCAGACTCCGCGCGCACCGTGCCTGCGGCACCTGCGGCTGGACCAGACTCTGCGCGCCCCGCGCCAGCGGCACCTGCGGCTGAACCAGTCTCCGCGCGCATTGCGCCAGCGGCACCTGCGGCTGAACCAGTCTCTGAGCACACTGCTTCTGCGGCACCAGCTGCCGGACCGGCCTCAGTGCACGCCGCTCCGCAGCCTGTTACGACTGCCTTCCTGTTACTGAACCCAGGTCTGAATTAAACCATCCTTTGCGCATACGTCCTGTGGTGAGCCTGCATTTGTGTCCAGCCTCTGTCTGTGTCTCGCCTCGCTCAGTCCTGTCATGTACAACAAAAAGTTCAAACAATAAACAAAAATGCACATTTTGAACAATATATACAAAATGGTCTATGCGTTTATGCTCCAGTCTGAGGAGCGGCCCCTCTCCCTCACCTCATTGATATGGTAAACAGTGCTTTATGCCAGAGGGAGAGAGCCACAGAGTTATCCAGTAACATTCAAATGCAAACTAGTGGAGCAATCCTGATAGTTACACACTCTTTGTTTGAGCACATGAGATTGTCATGCAAGGCTCTCCGTCTGCTTTCCCTTTCCCTGTGCATAATGGCGCAGGGCACATTGGAGGGGTTAGGGGCTATTCAAATAGGCCAACTAGTAAGATATCACTCCTGAAAACGATCTTTGGTTTATCACGTGAGGTAAATCTGCCCTACGATTGGATTTTGGAAAACCATGTGACGGTGAACCAATTCCAATTGGACACTCACATTGCGCACGTCATCACACAGCTTCTATGAGGAGTACAAAGGTGGCTGACGGTGGATTGAAAGTCCGCGGAGTTAACTTTTCAGCAAAAAAAAAAGTTGTATACAACGGCATCGTCCCAGAGGGTTAATAGCAAGTGTAACTTGCTTTTAAACGTGTTCACGGAGCTGATCAGTCAGTCAGATCAATAAGAAAAACTAAATCCAAGAACCACTGACTGTCTTCTCGCTGTGCATATTCAGCATGAGTTGACTGTTTCAGAAATTCTTTAATTTCAGGCAACTGAGAAAACCGTTCAAGAAATTTCCCTCGGCTGAGCCATTGAACATCTGTGTGCAGCAGCAGATCTGTGTGTTCTGCACCTGTCTCCAGCTGTGCACAAAATAATCACCTCTGCAGACTCCTGACTCGAACAGAATGAGCAATTTTGTTGGCCACGTCCATGACGTCTTCCATATTTAAAATCTTCCCACACAAACCTTGCTGGTGAATTATGCAATGGTAATTCAGGAAGTCTGGGAAAGATTCACACTGTTTGGACAATCCGATGAACCCAGCGGTACGTCCGACCATCACTGGAACCCCATCAGTGGTTATGGAAATGAGTTCGTAGAGGGGCAGCTGGCTCTTATTAACAAATTCCATAAAAACCTGAAAAACATCTGTACCTCTCGTTTGCAAAATGGTCAGCAGCTCTTCTTTTACATTCATGTTGTCAAAAACCACTCTGATAAGCTGAGCCACGTCCACAGTATCAGTGGATTCATCGAATTACAGAGAAAAACACTCACATGCCTCTATCATTCCTCAGTTGCCGTTCAGTATCCTCCGCCATGAACTTGCGTCGTCGTGTAACAGACTTTCTTGAGAGCTGCACATCCTGAATAGCAGACACGATCTCCTTCTGATTTTTAAAATCGACAAAGAGCACACATGCAGTTTCCATGAATGCTGATGGGTTTGCCAATTGAATAAACGAAAAAATAGTCTTCCTCCCACTCTGGATGAAAATGATCATTTTTGGATCTTTGTGCCTCCGCCATTGTACGCTCGCCTCACTCTCCACTGTAGCTCCTCACGACCTCTTGACCCTGCACATGCGCACATAGAATGAACTGTGGGAGATCCCCCCCCCCCACCCTCATGCAATCGACTGGAAACCAGCCCGCAATCGACCAGCTGGTCACGCCCGTCATAAACATGAATATGACCTGACTATGAGAGAAGCTGGACAAAGAGTCCACCCTCATCTACGCCGTTTCACAGCTTCCTCCATAATGAGGACATTCAGACTGGAAAACAGGTACGTCCTCAACTCTCTACTCAGACTGTACCTACAGTACTGTACCATATCACATGACCGTACCGTATCACATGTACTGTATTCAGTGTTGTATAAAGTACCGGAAAATCACATTTAAGTAAAAGTACAGACACCCATTTAAAAAATGACTGGTAGAAGTTCAAGTCACTGATTGAAATGCTGCTCAAGTAAAAGTCTTAAAGTATCTAGTATTTATTGTACTTAAGTATGACAAGTAATGTACAACTAAATGTACTCAAATATTGAAAGTAAAAGTACGAGTAAATGTTAATAATCAAAAACGGACTGATTTTATTTTTATTTTTAATAATAGTTTATCTAGGCTTGTAAATGACTGGTAGTATTAGTCAAAATACTGAAAATTGTGCACATCACACAAAAACACTTCAGAAACAAGGTTTCAAAACCTAAACCAGAGTAGGATACTCACTAGGTGTTCACAGGAAACAGTTATTTATAGTTATTTTCATTGTTACATGGTTTTATCTTTTCTGTTGTGTTTTGTTTCATTCGGTTCTTTTTGTCTCTTTCTCTAAAATTGTACTGTAACATTATTAGTCTATTATTATTGACTATTATTGTCTATTATGTAGACTATTATTGTTGTTGCTATTATTAATATATGAATAAAAATGAATTCAAAAAATTACAATTTGACTCTTTTACAACAACAAACGCTGAGCCATTAATTATACAGAAAACAAATCAACACAAACATGCTGATGCGAACAGCTTAATGCTAACTTTAACATTGAAAACGCCATAGACATGCTAACCCGTTAGCATCAGTCCTGTTTTTAAGTTATAAAATACATCTATCAACTGTTTCAGAAGACCATAACATCTGCGAATCACTGCTTCGATTGGTTCAAGGTTCAAAGAAAAGCCGTGCTGCAGAGAAGTTGATCACAGACCTGCTGCAGGTCTGTAATCAATGTAGAGAAATGATCATTTTCCTGACAAACACCCCTCAAGTGTGCAACTGCAAAAAAGCCTACTGGACATAACTCATGACAAATCGGCCTGACTTCGTTGCAGTCACTAGTAATCAGTGGTGTCTCTGGGTGAAAACACGACCTTTTTCGCATACATGTCAACCCCTTTGAGGGTCAACCAGTATAACCACGTCAGAAAATCCATAAAATCAACACAAAATCCTTATAACCTCCAAATCGCACCAAAATCAGTTTTATTACATTACACACAACCGCATAGCGGTATCACATAACTGGGTTTTTGTTCACATATTATGAGTTGCCACAATGACATTAAAGTCCGGATCATGAGTTTTTCCTCCACAGTTGAATTTCAAACAATACAGATCTAATATTCATTGTGTCAAGCTGCATTTTATAGAACTGAATGTGTCAAATTGAGTTATTTTTTACAGAAACAAGAACTGTGTGTCACTAGTGGAAATAAAATCATGAAAAATAAATTGAATATAATGAAGAAAAGAAAACACCTCAGAACCTCATCAAGTGTATCGAAAATCACCTCGCCAGTGCTGATGTTGCAGACGGGCAATGTCGATGATCCTCGACTTCACCCGTGTTTATTAGGGATGGGTATGGGTATTAGGGATCGATACCATTATCGATTCCGCTTATCGTTCCGATTCCTTATCAATTCCCTTATCGATACCTCTTGTGATTTTTTTGTGTACTAAAAGTAGGCTTTACAGGTTTTCAATGTCAGCAGGTCAAAGAGCTTTTTCTTATCATGCACCAGCTCTGTGGAACGGTCTTCCTGCGACCATGAGACAGTTGGAGTCTGTGGACATTTTTAATTAAGTCAGGCCTTAACCCCTTAACACCTATCGTCGCATATATGCTACAATATTTGACTCAAATATGCAACATACCAAATTGACCAGTATGCTGTTGTCGCAAATTTGCAACATACCATTATTATTATTATTATAACATTATAACATAAAGTCATTACCAAAATAACAAAATTACTATTTATTTTTTGTGCAAAAGTGAGATTAATAATTTCAACATTATTTACCATCTACTTAAAGGCAAAAACACACACAAAACATTTTTTATATACAGCTATATAAATTCAGGCGTTAAGGGGTTAAAGCCCATTTTTATTCTCTTCTTATGAATAGTTTTTATATTTTATGTTTTAATCTTTTACTTCTGTTTTTAATTATGTATTTGAATTTTTTTTATTTTTATTTGTTTATTTTAGTTATTTTATGTTGAACTGTTCTGTGTGAGGCCCCTTGAGACGGCTTTTGTTGTGATTTGGTGCTTTATAAGACGATTAAATTGAAATTGAATTGAACAACATTTTATTGAGTCTTAAAGTAAATAAATATGAAATTGGTCACTGGATCCTTAAACTTTGAACATAATAAACTCTACATGGTGGATCCTTGATCTCTGGACATAACAGAAACAAAATCTGTAGTTTTTGTCAAAAGCATTTCCTTTCAGACATTATTGGCATGAATGTCTTTCCATATATCTGATCTGAGCTCTTACAGCTGCTGTGCTGTATGTCAGCATCAGTTTAATTCATAAAGAACACAGGACGTCTCATTTTGGGAAGAAAAGAAACATTTTAGTCGATTGTAGTTTATTTTCTGTATTACAGCATTTGGAAAGAGGTGACATTTTATTTAAAGCGGCAATTTGAAGTTATTAATTCTGACTGGACTCTGTCTGTCTCAGCAGAGAGCCGCGCAGCTGCACGGCTCCAAATGCACGGAATGGAGGACGATTCTCATTTCTTGACTGTAACAAGACAAGAGTCCCAGTTAGTGACTTTAATCCACAAAAGTGACTCACGGTATTTTAATAGCTTTGAGAGAAGTTAAGAAGCGGACTTGCCGTTTCTGAAGAGCAGCGAATCAAAGAACCAACGAACCAGTGGTTCGAAGCATTGCTTCAATGACTCACGCATCAAAGTGGAGTCACGCTGCAGACCAAACCCTGATAATCCGTAAGAGTTTATTTGTATGTCCGTATGACTCTGAAACTCGAAAAAATCCATATAATTTACGGACAATCCGTATAGGTTGACATGTATGTCTCCGCGTGTGTGTGTTTTTTTTTTTTTTTTTGTAACGAGTAACGACAGGGCGAAAGAAAATGTATCGGAGTAGAAGTATGCAATTAAGGTCGGAAAAGTAGTGAAGTAAAAGTGAAAGTAAGCTGAATTTAAAAAACTCAAGTAAAATACAAAGTCTCCCAAAACGTACTTAAGTACAGTAGTGAAGTATTTTTACTTCGTTACTATACAACACTGACTGTATTGTAGAGTGGCTAATGCTTCTTCCCTAACAAAAGTGGTGTGAAACATGCCATAATAACCTGTTGAGATATTCAGTACTGTGTATGCTATATACAGTAAAGTACAGTATTTGCAGTACCATAAAAAAGAAGCAAACCAATACAGTAACAATTTGTGGTTGCATTTTTCCACAGAATGGGCAGAAGACCTGCTGGTGGTGGACACCAATGCTTGTTGACCCAACAGCAGGAACTTTCCATAGTGAACCTAGTCAGGGCAAACAATGTAATCTGTCTCCACCAGCTACAGGAAGAAATATTCAACAACAAGAATCAAGTTAGCATGACTACTGTTGTGAAAGTGTAGGAACACAGACCCACAACAGGGGACGTAAATGAACGGGAACGGATAAGCCATACAGTAACAATTTAATGTTGTGAAGTGCACAACGGAATACAGACAAATACAGTTTGGTAATACAGACAATTATATGTAGAGTGACGTGTGGGCAGGCTTGAGGATAGAAGATGTCCGTCCAGAACCGAGCCACACCACACGGCCCTCACCACCAACGGATCTGAAGCACACCGGAGCCGCCAACTCCTGGATCCCCAGGTGGCCACCATCTCCAGCTGTCAGACCTGGTACTGCTGGCAAAGAACAGAAACAGTGTAGATGAGTGTGTGTTCGCACACTCAGTAATTCCACAGTCTGTGTTCTTTTGGGAGGGAGCACCTCCACCTCCAATCACACACTCGTGCAGCTCCTGTCTAACCACTTATCTGGTTGGAGTGTGAAGCGAAGCCGTCGCTGATCACACCAATCGCCAATTGCACAGATAAGGAAAACACCACAGGAAAACGGCTGCAAAAGAGTTCAGACTAAGACAGTTTTAAGTCAGCAGAGAAATTACCTCTTACGGTAGCTGATTTCTCGGCGGGGAGGTGGAGTTGCAGTCCGGCTTTTATGGTGATGTGGATGATGAGTGACAGCTGGTGGATGATGAGTGACAGCTGTCACTCTCTGTTGCTCCGACGCCCTCTTGTGCTTGAAGCCCGCACTTCAGGCAGGGCGCCATCTGGTGGTGGTGGGCCAGCAGTACCTCCTCTTCAGTGGCCCACACAACAGGGCCCCCCCCCCCCCTCAACGGGCGCCTCCTGGCGCCCGACCAGGCTTGTCAGGGTGACGGGTGTAGAAATCGGCCAGGAGGGCCGGGTCCAGGATGAAGCTCCTCTTCACCAGGAGCGTTCTTCAGGTCCATACCCCTCCCAGTCCACCAGATACTGGAACCCCCGACCCTTCCGACGGACGTCCAGGAGCCGACGCACAGTCCATGCCGGCTCCCCGTCGATGATCCGGGCAGGAGGCGGTGTAGGTCCAGGGGTGCAGAGTGGTGAAGTGTGGTGAGGCTTGAGGCGTGACACATGGAAAACCGGGTGGATCCGCAGTGAAGCTGGCAGCCTCAGCTTCACTGCGGCCGGACTGAGGACTTTGAGGATGGGAAATGGTCCAATAAACCTGTCCTTGAGCTTCTGTGAGTCCACCTGAAGAGGGATGTCACCGCTGCTAGGGTGAATTGGGGGAAGAGTGAGGCTGTTCTGATGGGGAGGTGGCGGGACGCTGCTGCTCCCTGTCTGCCGCATGGTTTGCGGTGGGGAGTGGAGGGGTTGAAGGTGCTGGGTGTGTTTCTGGGAACGGAAGGGTATTGTCAGAAGAATTGGGAGGGCATGGTGGAGAAGGTGTGTGCCAGACTGTCCAAATGGCAATGGTTGCTGCCCCAGTTGTCTTACAGGGGGCGGGTTCTGGTCGCTAATAACTTGGCCGCTTCGGCGCTGTGGCACAGACTGTCTGTTCTCCCTCCACCACACGGCCTTATTGAGCAGCTGCAGCGGATGTTGGTGGATTTTTTCTGGTCGGGTCATCACTGGATCAGGGCTCCCGTGCTGTATATGCCTCTTCACGAAGGAGGTCAAGGGTTGGTGGACATTGCTGCTCGGGTGTCGGCCTTCAGGTTGCGGGCCGCTCAGAGACTGTTGTATGGCTCAGGTTTGAGCTGGCAGGATACTGCCCGTGTCCTGCTGAGAAGGAAGGCTGCTTTGGGATATGACAAACATCTGTTTCTCCTACGTCAGTGGGACGTCGGTGGGACGCGTACCTCAGTTTTTACCAGTCTGTCTCCAAGCATGGGGGTCCTCTGCGCACGTCTGTTGGGAGGCTGAAGGAGGCGTCGGGAGTTCGGTCCTCCAGGATGCTGCTTAGGGTGGTGGAGGAGGTCTGTGCTTCCCTGCCGGGGCCCCACAGAGCATTTGCTGAGACTCGTATTCTGTCTGACCAGTGGGATGATGACTGTGAATATGTGTTCCCCTCTCTAACTGTCTCGCCCTCGGTGGGGGGGTGGCAGGAAGAGCAGGGAGCTCTCCTATCTTTCAGGTCACCTGTTTTGGGAGAGTTTGAGGGTTATTGGTAAAAGGGCACTCTACTTTGCCTGCGTTAAGGTGTCACACTTACGCTCGTTGGCAGGGTTGGCGGCGTCGAAGTGGTCAGGGTTTTTTGGTGCCGCCGTGTCTCCTGTGGGTGCTGGCGTAGCCTGTACAAACCCCCGGTCGACAAACGTACGGGATCTTCAGTGGAGGATTGTGCATGGGCTTTTGGCTACGAACGGGTATCTGGCACACCTGGATCCAGGGGTGGATGGGGTTTGTCCATTCTGTCCGCTCAGGGAAACTATTCACCATGTTTTGCGCAGTGTAATCGCTTGGGAGGGCTGTTTGGGTTGCTGGGGAGGTGGTTTCGCGGGTTGGGGTTGCCGTTCACTATGGAATTGTTTATTTTTTGTCCGAAATATCGCGCACACTCCAGGGGTTTGCATGTGTTGATTAACCTGCTTTGTGGACTTGCCAAGCTGGCCATCTGGAAGACTCGGAAAAACTGTGTTTTGGCTCTGGGGTCGGTGGACCCTGAGCTTATGCTGAAGGGACTCTTGGCGGCCCGGATTAGGGTGGAATTCCAGTTTTATGCTCTGACTGATAACATGGACACCTTTCGGACAATGTGGTGTAGGAATGATGTTCTTTCGTCTGTACGGACTGGGAGCTTGGTGCTTCATTTCTGATGCCGGGGGGGAAAAAAAAAACAAAACAAAAAAACAGAAGCCCATGTCACCAATGTAAATGATGTACTTCACCTGTTGTGAATAAAGGTGTTTTTTAAATCTCTCTTTGCTGGGTTCATATTTGTGACCATCCTCATCATGTCCCACAGCTTTTTGGTGTTGTCTTCCATGGCCTTTATTCTTTTGCCTTGCCTTTTTTAGATGAGATTTAAGCTCTTTTGTGCAATTTGTGATCCAATTCTGTCCTTTTCTCTAAAAGCCTGATTCTTCTTGTTTATGCACTGCTTAATTTCTTTAGTTATATAGGTTTGTTGTTTGAATACACAACAACCTCTTTTTTATCAACAAGACTGTCTACACAGAAATTAATGTAATCACTGATAGTGTCAG
Organism: Thalassophryne amazonica; assembly: GCF_902500255.1. Classification (NCBI taxonomy): domain Eukaryota; kingdom Metazoa; phylum Chordata; class Actinopteri; order Batrachoidiformes; family Batrachoididae; genus Thalassophryne; species Thalassophryne amazonica. The sequence goes on from NC_047118.1 coordinate 90,282,907, forward strand.
TTGCTTCATCAAGCTCTATGAGTGGAAGATGGACCAGTCTGTGCAAAGACAGCATCCCTTAAGTGCTTCCATTGTGTCATTTGTCAATATATTAACTGTTTTGTGTTCTGGCTTAGTGTTATAATCTGAATTGGTGGGGGGGGGGGGGGGGGGGCTTGGGTTTGGCCACATAGACGTTGTTCTGCCCTCAGTAAAATGGGTTTGAGATTAAAGTTAAAAAGGGTTCAGAATAATTTAGTTATAAATATTTCATAATTCATTGTTTGTAATTCATGGTAAAAGTGTAAGTTAAAAACATTGTAGAGTCAGTATTTGTTTATTTTGCATTTTATTTTTGAGGTGGACCTTGTTTGCTATGCATTGTGGGAAGTGGAGTCTCAGTGTGAAAAGTAGTCAGTGTGCAAACATGTCCTCTCATGTCTCAGCTGTGTTTTAAATCTCACCCAAGCCTCCAGAAGCAATGGCTGTAAGTTTATAAGTGTTTAGTAGCTAATGCTATAAGAATGAATACGTTTTGTAAGTTTTGTGAGCTTTGTTTGAGTTCGTTTTCTTTCATGTTTTATTCCAGGAAATAGACCTAGCCCATTCACGTCGCGCCAGCTTGTTTTACTAAGTTAACATATCTATACAGCTATTCACGTGTATTTACGTTCTAATTTGCATATGATTGAATCGATACTGCTATTGGCATGTATTGTGACATATGAGGAGTGTATTTTGTTTAATTTGAGGTACTTTTGGGGCATTTGTTTTCTGGTGTATTTATCTGCACAGTGTTGATCTGATGTATATTTTTTCTATTTTTGTTTATGTATTTCAGTTTCACTCAACCTTTTAGAGCCACAATTTACGTTGTAAGCTGTCTTAAGAAGACTGTATTAAAGAGAGCAAGACGCTCGGATCCTGGCTCATAAAATGAGTTTGGCTTGCTGTTTACCTACGTTCACATACACAGAGTATTAACACGTAGTGGGAACAGTATAGGTGTTCTTCACATTTCCATAGCATTTGTCCAAAGTTTTGTTTTTCCGTGTGTCACAGTGTACATACTGATCAAATCCTGCCAACACGGCTGGCTTGCAATGACTGAAATCTCCGAGGAAAAACAAAGGGGCTCCCGGTGACCGCTGGAGTTCCTCGTGCGCGCACTCTGCGATGCGCGCAGCAGCCCTGCCCGCATTGGCACTGGGTGGGATGTACACGGCGCACATCAAAACACAACCGAATTCTCTTGGCAGATAGTGAGGTCATAGGGACACACAGAGTAGCTCAACATCTGGAGAACATACTCTAACCCTTTCCGTGTGTTGTGTGCACCATTTATCCGAGATGTACATACATACTCCTCCTCCACTTTTCTTGCCAGAGTCCAAAGAGCGATCAGCATGCACCAGAGAGTATCCACTCAATTCAAGTAATGCGTCAGGGGCTCCTTCTTGTAACCAAGTCTCAGTGAAAACCATAATGTTGGCCTCACAATACTCATAACAAGCCTTTGTCATGACACGAAGCTCATCCATTTTTGGCAGCAGTGACCTGGCGTTGCTCAGGATCACAGAGGAAAGTGGAGGCTTGCTGGCTCTGCGACGTAGTCGTTCCCGTAGCCCCCCCACCTCCCTCGCTTTCGCCGCGTCCGGGTCCCAGTGCGCGATGCGCAGATATCCTCGGGTAGACAGTCCGGTCCAGCATAATGATGTTGGCGTAAGGAGAGCAGATCAGACCTCAAGTAAACCAGTCAGCCGTCGCATTCTTGCTGGACGTTCCACGCAAAGCATGGATTAAGCAGCTCAACGATGATCAGTGCTGCAAATAGCTGGAGTAGCAGCCCGGATACCATTGTTTGGCTACCTGTTGCTGCCGGGCTGTCAAACAGCACGATCTGAGCGTGATGTGATACAGTGTAAGGCAGTCCTCTCAAACATACACATTGGCTTTTCACTCGTCCATTAAACGTTAATCACAGAATCAGCAGACAGACACTTAAACACTTTAAACAGGCAACAGTAGCACTAGCCCGTGTCGCCGCAGAGCTGCGCCACAGTCACACGTGAAAATAATCACCGGTTGACTCACTGGTTGAAGGTATTTTGGACCATTCTTCTTTACAAAACATCTCAGGTTTGTTGGTTTCTGAGGATGGACAGCCTGCTTAAAATCACACCACAGATTTTCAATAACATTCAGGTCTGGGGACTGAGATGGCCATTCCAGAACGTTGTACTTGTTCCTCTGCATGAATGCCTTAGATTTTGAGCAGTGTTTAGGGTCGTTGTCTAGTTGAAAGATCCAGCCCTGGCACAACTTCAACGTTGTCACTGATTCATGAACATTGTTCTCAAGAATCTGCTGATATTGACTGGAATCCAATCCAATCCACTTTATTTATATAGCACATTTAACAACAAAAATGTTCCAAAGTGCTGCACATACAATAGAATCACGACAGATAAAACCCCAGTAGTCAAGAAATAAATTAAAAATAAGAAAAGGATGAACGCTGCAAAAACAGAAAGTTGTTAGGACCAATATTTTGGAGAAATTAGGGATATTACAACTTTTGTCCCTTGCTTCAACACTTTTGACACATGCTTAAACCAAAGGAACAGAACTTGAAGTTGTTGCTCCTATACCTTAAACACAGTGGGCCTCTTGTATCAACGTTGCGTACGGCGATATTTGAGTGTATATGGGGTGTACACCAAAATGGCTGCGCTGCTTGGCATTTATCAATGTGGTCGTTGGCGTACGCTGCGCTGAAAATATACACCAGGTCGAGAGGTGGCGTAAATTATACACCAAAATGAACCAGCGCTGGAATCCACATAGATATGAAGATGATCAACATGATAAACAGTGTCATTATACAAATCAATGCATATGTTACATAAATAACACTTTCCTGATTATACATAATAATCAATACAAATCCCGCCTTTGCGGGATTGTTATGGAGCACGATCCGTGGTCACAGCGCTGACTGCAAAGAAAGCGCTGCTCGCCTTTTTCTCCAGACTTGGAGCCTGGAGCCAGAGCAGCGCTGAGCTTAACTTCATGTGGTGTGATCGTTTTAGACAATGAAATTGATAATAACAACTGTAGTTTCTTCATTCCCTTAATTCGCTCGTGCTGCATTCAGGTTTTCTCGTCTCCATTCGGTTGTCACAATAAAATAAATACAGAAATACATTTAAAAAATAAAGAAATCTGACAGATTAGGCGTGTCTTATTAATTGAGCGAGCAAATATCCACATGTCAAGAATTATTGACATGTGAAAAGAGAGTACAGTGGTCCCTCGCTATAAAGCCATTCACCTGTCGTGGCCTCGGAGTCTCGCGGAGTATTTAGTCCAATTTTGCATGTTTTTTTTGACATTGTTCTGTGTTCTGCATATCTGTTTATAAGAATCTTGTTGCCCAGAAGAGAAAAGAGCGCCAACAACTACTCATAACTGTGTTTGTCACACGGAAACAAACACCTGCTGCAGCGAGATGTGAGTGGGAAAAGGTGCGGCGTCAGGACGCAGAAGCCTGATCTGTGACATACTGGTCAGTCACTATTAATAATTTCTTATGTGTCCGACCTCGTTCATTGATCGTTAAAATTAATTTGTTAGTTCTAAATGCCATCATAATTATTTATAGGAAAACTTTCTATTTTTATTTCTCAAACAAATGTTTTGGCCTGAAAACAGTTTGGTCTTATTTTCCTACTAAGGTTTGAACTTTAAGAGTGTTTACACACGAGAGAAAAGTGAGAAAATGTTCATGCCTGATTGAGAAAGTGTATAAACGGTGTAGTGAGGGGTTTTACAGCTTTGAAACGTCTATAATAATTGTAAAAAATAACGCTGACTACGTCGCAGTTTTGCGTATTTTGGGCTATTTTTTAGAACGGAACTCCAGCGATTAATGAGGGACCACTGTAACACTTTATTGATTATATACTACAAAACAATTGATACGACGGCCGCTTTTGACGCTCTATTGGCACGCATCGTGATTGGTGAAGTTCTTATTCATTGCCGTCTTCCTGGCTTCCATGTCGTAAAATGAGGGTGTGTCTGAAGCGGAGTCTGAATATTTATGGGCGTGTTTATTATAATTACGATCATTTCCACCCGCCGCATTTATCAAGATCACGTCAGGCGTACGCCAGAAATGGGCAGGTGCGCAATGCTTGATACATGTCACAGCGACTTGGTGTATTTCAAGTTTACGCCGTAAATTTACGCCACAAGTGCGCAACATTGATACATGAGGCCCAGGAAGCGCTGCTTTGTACTTTAGTTGCAGTTCTGCAACACACTTGCTCCTGCTCACTACACACTATTTTCTACATAAAACACTTTGTTCAGAAATGAAATCTTACATTACCATCGGGAAAACACACCTATTCAAAATACAAAACACACTGGGTAACTGAAAATACTTAAACACACCTGAAAATACTTGCTTACAGAATTGAACACCAGTCAGCCAGATACAAAAAGGCCTCAGTTACGCCATTTTGAGAACTTCACAAGCATGGAGGCAGGGACAGAGACAGGGACAGGGACAGAGACAGAGAGAGAGGAAGACAGAGAAAGAGGAGGACATGGTCGAGGAGGCTGTGCAAGGACCATTATTTCAGATGACATACGAGCAACTTTAGTGGACCATGTCATAAACCAGAGGTGCCCAACCTTTTTTGAACTGAGGTCTACTTTTAAAGTTGACAGTGTATCGAGATCTACCGAGCCATGTTGAACACCACAGTGTAGCCACAATTTATTACGCACCAATATAATAACACAGTTTTGTGGCACAAATATGAAGTTTTAACAGTAATAATACATTATTGCAGTAAATGTGTGTAGTGCAAAGAATAAGCAAAAGCAGGCCTAGGACCGGCCTGTAACAACACAACAAACAACTCAAACAATACAATCCTTAATTCAAGCTGGAAAAGTTGTTCCCTACCTTAGTGGGACTAAGAGGAGGCAGCTTGTCTTTCATAATCCGGACAGTAGGAGCCGTAGGCAGGCCGCGAGGTGGTCATCTGTCATGGTGGATCTGTATTTTGACTTGATGATTTTCATGTGTGAAAAGGCAGATTCACAGATAAGTTGATCCAAAAAGTGAGTCAAATTCTGTGCAGTTTGTATGAGGTTGGGGTATTTTTCTTTCTGCATTAGATTCCAAAATTGGACGTTTAATCCAGGTGTTGCGCTGGATTTCACCTCAGTGTCATTTTTCAGTGTGAGGATCTCATTCTCAATAGCACAGCTGTCCAGGTTGAAGACTGATTCTGTTTTGGATGTTATACACTCCATATTTTCCCCAAATGGAAAACAGAGAAAAGTGAGAACAGGCTCAATGGAAGCAAAATCAGTAAAGCACCTGTCAAATTCTGACAAGATGCTCTGCACTTGCTCTGCATGACGTGCACTTTCAAACTCTGCACAGTCTTTGCCTTGATGCTTAAGTTCTGCATCCATGTGTGGAAAGTTCCGTAGATCACACTGTTGCAACCTGCTTAACTCCCTGGAGTCCGAGGGCATTTTTTGGACAGTTTACTCGCCTGGCATAAATGTTTTATTATTGCTGTTAACAGCTCTCCCTGCAACCCACAATCAAGTTTTATGTCTCTTTTTCAGGACAACTTGTTCTTTCATAATATATATGCTTTTGTTGTGTTTATAAGTGTAATAAAGGTTTACAATCACAAATAACAAAGAAAAAAGTAAAGCAGAAAGTAATTTTCCACACACATTTATTCAAAACACACAGCAAACTATAATAAACAACTGTTTTGACACTTTGTGAAGATAAGTTGAGGTTGTGTGAAAGACTGTACTGTCATGCCCCGCCCAGTTCCAGGCTTCAGCCCTTATTTTTCCTCTTTATTTAGTTCTGTTCCCTTTGCCCCAGCCTTGTTTTATTAATTGCCTACTTCATCGTGTGTTTATTCTATGTTCTATTTTTGCTTTGGCACATTCTTGTTACTTTTATTCTTCAGCCATGTTCCAGTTCCGTTCTAGTTTTGTTCTATCAGTCTGTGTTTTCATGGTTTATCATTTGGTTATTGTTTGCCTATTGTTTTTGCTGTTCTCATTTCTATTATGTAGTACTGTTATCACTTAGTTTCTGTTTTTCTTATAGTTTTGTCTGTCTGTTCCACTTGGTTTTGTCACAATGTGTTATTTCCCATGATTCTGTTTATCATGTTCTGGTTTGCTTTTCAGTCCTGATCAAGTTTAGATTTGTGCTCATGTTTTCTTTGTATGATCTGTAGTTGTCATGTCCAGTTTCATTGTTATCACAGTCTCTTCTCTTCACCGCTCACTTGCACCTGCCTGTTATTCTCTCTTTGTCTGCACTCCTCTCAGGTCTCTAAGTTGTCATGTCCAGTTTCATTGTTATCACAGTCTCTTTCTGATCACTCATGTCCCACACCTGCACTTTTGGCCACGCCCCATTCATCTGACATTTACTTGCCCATTTGTCACCGCCTTTCTGCATCTCTTTTGCCTCTTAGTTGTCACCTGACCACGCCCCCTTCCAGGCCCTTCCTCCTCCACGTGCACCTCATTATCTTATTAACATCTGTTCTTATTTAAACTGCTTCAGTTCACTTCCTCTCTGCTCGTTTGTTGATTCATTCACTCACCAGCACTTTGTTTCAGTCCTGTTTTGCCAAGCCGTGTTTTTTGACTCTGCTCTGTGTACCGGATCCTGCCTTTTGCCTCAGCCCTGACAACTCTGTTTGCTCGTGTACTGACCCTGCTTGTTTTTGACCACGTCCTCTGTCTTGTCCCTGCCTGGTACTTTTGCTCCGCGGACTGCCTTCCTGTTACTGAACCCAGGTCTGAATTAAACCATCCTTTACGCATACGTCCTGTGGTGAGCCTGCATTTGTGTCCAGCCTCTGTCTGTGTCTCGCCTCCGCTCAGTCCTGTCAGAACAAACGAGCCAGACATGGACACAGCGGGCTCGAACCCGGTCGACAGGAACCAGGACCCCGACGCCATCAAAATGATTTTTGATGACATTCAATTTTTCTTTGTGTGTTTCCGCGACTGCTACTCTCCAAAGGAAAAATTTGATTTTCTAGAGCAGGCATGGGAACTTTTGGAAGCTAATGTTTGGCTTTATGAGCTCTTCCCTGATCTGCAGGACCTGGACGCAATTTTTTCTGGCCAAAGACTTCCCGACTGGATAAAACATCCAGAGGCCCACCTGTATTCTCAACACCTGCCCTCTGATGACAACGCTGAGGAGCGACTGTGATGAAGATGAGATGACGATTCGTCAGAGACAGAGCATTTTGCAGTCCAGGACACGGTAAATGTGTTATTTAAGATACAGGACCTATTTTTTGAATATCAGGACAATCTGAGTCCACAGAACCGACGTCGCGTTCTGTCGGCCCTTGATCAGCTTTTACAAACCGAGTCAGACGTGGTCCACTCTTTTCCTGAACTGAAGAACATAAAATCTCATTTTAAGCAGGGCCAGGTTCCTCCATGCATCGAAGATCCGATTGAGTTTTTGTTTGAATCGGACATCACCACTGCCTGTTCAACCGCACCTCAGTACATAACAATTTCAGACGCAGCCTGGTGCGCATCAGTGCAAAAACCGGCCGCACCATCTCAGCCGGTGAAACCGGGATCACAGCCACGCTCAGCACCCATTCTGGCCCCTTCACGGGCACCACCTAAGCCTGCGCCGCATAAGACTCGTGTGGATTCCACACGCCCGCCACGGGCCGCAGCGGAGCCGGTCTCCACCGTGTTGACGCCATCAGCGCGTTGGCACCAGGAAGCCCCAACCGTGCTCACGTCTTGGACTTCTCATGCCCCGACTTCTCAGCATCTCCATGAAATGACAACGGCTGTTCCAAGCCTACCACCTGTACCAGCCCTTCGTAAGCCTCGTGCACCTGTGCCACGAAAGACCGCTCGCACCGCGCCAGCGGCTGAACCAGTCTCCACATTAGCGGCACCTGCGGCACCAGCGGCTGAACAGCTTCCGCGCGCACCCGCACCTGCGGCTGGAACCACACTCCGCGCTAGCGGCACCTGCGGCCCTCCAGCTGAACCAGACTCCGCGCGCACCGCGCCAGTGGCTGAACCAGACTCCGGGTGCACCGCGCCAGCGGCTGAACCAGACTCCGCGCGCCACCGTGCCTGCGGCACCTGCGGCTGGACCAGACTCTGCGCGCCCCGCGCCAGCGGCACCTGCTGCTGAACCAGTCTTCCGCGCGCATTGCGCCAGCGGCACCTGCGGCTGAACCAGTCTCTGAGCACACTGCTTCTGCGGCACCAGCTGCCGGACCGGCCTCAGTGCACGCCGCTCCGCAGCCTGTTACGACTGCCTTCCTGTTACTGAACCCAGGTCTGAATTAAACCATCCTTTGCGCATACGTCCTGTGGTGAGCCTGCATTTGTGTCCAGCCTCTGTCTGTGTCTCGCCTCGCTCAGTCCTGTCATGTACAACAAAAAGTTCAAACAATAAACAAAAATGCACATTTTGAACAATATATACAAAATGGTCTATGCGTTTATGCTCCAGTCTGAGGAGCGGCCCCTCTCCCTCACCTCATTGATATGGTAAACAGTGCTTTATGCCAGAGGAGAGAGCCACAGAGTTACCAGTAACATTCAAATGCAAACTAGTGGAGCAATCCTGATAGTTACACACTCTTTGTTTGAGCACATGAGATTGTCATGCAAGGCTCTCCGTCTGCTTTCCCTTTCCCTGTGCATAATGGCGCCGGGCACATTGGAGGGGTTAGGGGCTATTCAAATAGGCCAACTAGTAAGATATCACTCCTGAAAACGATCTTTGGTTTATCACGTGAGGTAAATCTGCCCTACGATTGGATTTTGGAAACCATGTGACGGTGAACCAATTTCCGAATTGGACACTCACATTGCGCACGTCATCACACAGCTTCTATGAGGAGTACAAAGGTGGCTGACGGTGGATTGAAAGTCCGCGGAGTTAACTTTTCAGCAAAAAAAAAAAGTTGTATACAACGGCATCGTCCCAGAGGGTTAATAGCAAGTGTAACTTGCTTTTAAACGTGTTCACGGAGCTGATCAGTCAGTCAGATCAATAAGAAAAACTAAATCCAAGAACCACTGACTGTCTTCTCGCTGTGCATATTCAGCATGAGTTGACTGTTTCAGAAATTCTTTAATTTCAGGCAACTGAGAAAACCGTTCAAGAAATTTCCCTCGGCTGAGCCATTGAACATCTGTGTGCAGCAGCAGATCTGTGTGTTCTGCACCTGTCTCCAGCCTGTGCACAAAATAATCACCTCTGCAGACTCCTGACTCGAACAGAATGAGCAATTTTGTTGCGCACGTCCATGACGTCTTCCATATTTAAAATCTTCCCACACAAACCTTGCTGGGAATTATGCAATGGTAATTCAGGAAGTCTGGGAAAGATTCACACTGTTTGGACAATCCGATGAACCCAGCGGTACGTCCGACCATCACTGGAACCCCATCAGTGGTTATGGAAATGAGTTCGTAGAGGGGCAGCTGGCTCTTATTAACAAATTCCATAAAAACCTGAAAAACATCTGTACCTCTCGTTTGCAAAATGGTCAGCAGCTCTTCTTTTACATTCATGTTGTCAAAAACCACTCTGATAAGCTGAGCCACGTCCACAGTATCAGTGGATTCATCGAATTACAGAGGAAAAACACTCACATGCCTCTATCATTCCTCAGTTGCCGTTCAGTATCCTCCGCCATGAACTTGCGTCGTCGTGTAACAGACTTTCTTGAGAGCTGCACATCCTGAATAGCAGACACGATCTCCTTCTGATTTTAAAATCGACAAAGAGCACACATGCAGTTTCCATGAATGCTGATGGGTTTGCCAATTGAATATAAACGAAAAAAATAGTCTTCCTCCACTCTGGATGAAAATGATCATTTTTGGATCTTTGTGCCTCCGCCATTGTACGCCTCGCCTCACTCTCCACTGTAGCTCCTCACGACCTCTTGACCCTGCACATGCGCACATAGAATGAACTGTGGGAGATCCCCCCCCCCCACCCTCATGCAATCGACTGGAAACCAGCCCGCAATCGACCAGCTGGTCACGCCCGTCATAAACATGAATATGACCTGACTATGAGAGAAGCTGGACAAAGAGTCCACCCTCATCTACGCCGTTTCACAGCTTCCTCCATAATGAGGACATTCAGACTGGAAACAGGTACGTCCTCAACTCTCTACTCAGACTGTACCTACAGTACTGTACCATATCACATGACCGTACCGTATCACATGTACTGTATTCAGTGTTGTATAAAGTACCGGAAAATCACATTTAAGTAAAAGTACAGACACCCATTTAAAAAATGACTGGTAGAAGTTCAAGTCACTGATTGAAATGCTGCTCAAGTAAAGTCTTAAAGTATCTAGTATTTATTGTACTTAAGTATGACAAGTAATGTACAACCTAAATGTACTCAATATTGAAAGTAAAAGTACGAGTAAATGTTAATAATCAAAAACGGACTGATTTTTATTTTTATTTTTAATAATAGTTTATCTAGGCTTGTAAATGACTGGTAGTATTAGTCAAAAATACTGAAAATTGTGCACATCACACAAAAACACTTCAGAAACAGGTTTCAAAACCTAAACCAGAGTAGGATACTCACTAGGTGTTCACAGGAAACAGTTATTTATAGTTATTTTCATTGTTACATGGTTTTATCTTTTCTGTTGTGTTTGTTTCATTCTGGTTCTTTTTTGTCTCTTTCTCTAAAATTGTACTGTAACATTATTAGTCTATTATTATTGACTATTATTGTCTATTATGTAGACTATTATTGTGTTGCTATTATTAATATATGAATAAAAATGAATTCAAAAAATTACAATTTGACTCTTTTACAACAACAACGCTGAGCCATTAATTATACAGAAAACAAATCAACACAAACATGCTGATGCGAACAGCTTAATGCTAACTTTAACATTGAAACGCCATAGACATGCTAACCCGTTAGCATCAGTCCTGTTTTTAAGTTATAAAATACATCTATCAACTGTTTCAGAAGACCATAACATCTGCGAATCACTGCTTCGATTGGTTCAAGGTTCAAGAAAAGCCGGTGCTGCAGAGAAGTTGATCACAGACCTGCTGCAGGTCTGTAATCAATGTAGAGAAATGATCATTTTCCTGACAAACACCCCTCAAGTGTGCAACTGCAAAAAGCCTACTGGACATAACTCATGACAAATCGGCCTGACTTCGTTGCAGTCACTAGTAATCAGTGGTGTCTCTGGGTGAAAACACGACCTTTTTCGCATACATGTCAACCCCTTTGAGGGTCAACCAGTATAACCACGTCAGAAATCCATAAATCACCACAAAATCCTTATAACCTCCAAATCGCACCAAAATCAGTTTTATTACATTACACACAACCGCCATAGCGGTATCACATAACTGGGTTTTTGTTCACATATTATGAGTTGCCACAATGACATTAAAGTCCGGATCATGAGTTTTTCCTCCACAGTTGAATTTCAAACAATACAGATCTAATATTCATTGTGTCAAGCTGCATTTTATAGAACTGAATGTGTCAAATTGAGTTATTTTTTTACAGAAACAAGAACTGTGTGTCACTAGTGGAAATAAAATCATGAAAAATAAATTGAATATAATGAAGAAAAGAAAACACCTCAGAACCTCATCAAGTGTATCGAAAATCACCTCGCCAGTGCTGATGTTGCAGACGGGCAATGTCGATGATCCTCGACTTCACCCGTGTTTATTAGGGATGGGTATGGGTATTAGGGATCGATACCATTATCGATTCCGCTTATCGTTCCGATTCCTTATCAATTCCCTTATCGATACCTCTTGTGATTTTTTTGTGTACTAAAGTAGGCTTTACAGGTTTTCAATGTCAGCAGGTCAAAGAGCTTTTTCTTATCATGCACCAGCTCTGTGGAACGGTCTTCCTGCGACATGAGACAGTTGGAGTCTGTGGACATTTTTAATTAAGTCAGGCCTTAACCCCTTAACACCTATCGTCGCATATATGCTACAATATTTGACTCAAATATGCAACATACCAAATTGACCAGTATGCCTGTTGTCGCAAATTTGCAACATACCATTATTATTATTATTATAACATTATAACATAAAGTCATTACCAAAATAACAAAATTACTATTTATTTTTTGTGCAAAAGTGAGATTAATAATTTCAACATTATTTACCATCTACTTAAAGGCAAAAACACACACAAAACATTTTTTTATATACAGCTATATAAATTCAGGCGTTAAGGGGTTAAAGCCCATTTTTATTCTCTTTCTTATGAATAGTTTTTATATTTTATGTTTAATCTTTTACTTCTGTTTTAATTATGTATTTGAATTTTTTTTATTTTTATTTGTTTATTTTAGTTATTTTATGTTGAACTGTTCTGTGTGAGGCCCCTTGAGACGGCTTTTGTTGTGATTTGGTGCTTATAAGACGATAATTGAATTGAATTGAACAACATTTTATGAGTCTTAAAGTAAATAAATATGAAATTGGCTCACTGGATCCTTAAACTTTGAACATAATAAACTCTACATGGTGGATCCTTGATCTCTGGACATAACAGAAACAAAATCTGTAGTTTTTGTCAAAAGCATTCCTTCAGACATTATTGGCATGAATGTCTTTCCATATATCTGATCTGAGCTCTTACAGCTGCTGTGCTGTATGTCAGCATCAGTTTAATTCATAAAGAACACAGGACGTCTCATTTTGGGAAGAAAAGAAACATTTTAGTCGATTGTAGTTTATTTTCTGTATTACAGCATTTGGAAAGAGGTGACATTTTTATTTAAAGCGGCAATTTGAAGTTATTAATTCTGACTGGACTCTGTCTGTCTCAGCAGAGAGCCGCGCAGCTGCACGGCTCCAAATGCACGGAATGGAGGACGATTCTCATTTCTTGACTGTAACAAGACAAGAGTCCCAGTTAGTGACTTTAATCCACACAAAAGTGACTCACGGTATTTTAATAGCTTTGAGAGAAGTTAAGAAGCGGACTTGCCGTTTCTGAAGAGCAGCGAATCAAAGAACCAACGAACCAGTGGTTCGAAGCATTGCTTCAATGACTCACGCATCAAAGTGGAGTCACGCTGCAGACCAAACCCTGATAATCCGTAAGAGTTTATTTGTATGTCCGTATGACTCTGAAACTCGAAAAAATCCATATAATTTACGGACAATCCGTATAGGTTGACATGTATGTCTCCGCGTGTGTGTGTTTTTTTGTTTTTTTTTGTAACGAGTAACGACAGGGCGAAAAGAAAATGTATCGGAGTAGAAGTATGCAATTAAGGTCGGAAAAGTAGTGAAGTAAAAGTGAAAGTAAGCTGAATTTAAAAAACTCAAGTAAATACAAAGTCTCCCAAAACGTACTTAAGTACAGTAGTGAAGTATTTTTACTTCGTTACTATACAACACTGACTGTATTGTAGAGTGGCTAATGCTTCTTCCCTAACAAAAGTGGTGTGAAACATGCCATAATAACCTGTTGAGATATTTCAGTACTGTGTATGCTATATACAGTAAAGTACAGTATTTGCAGTACCATAAAAAAGAAGCAAACCAATACAGTAACAATTTGTGGTTGCATTTTTCCACAGAATGGGCAGAAGACCTGCTGGTGGTGGACACCAATGCTTGTTGACCCAACAGCAGGAACTTTCCATAGTGAACCTAGTCAGGGCAAACAATGTAATCTGTCTCCACCAGCTACAGGAAGAAATATTCAACAACAAGAATCAAGTTAGCATGACTACTGTTGTGAAAGTGTAGGAACACAGACCCACAACAGGGGACGTAAATGAACGGGAACGGATAAGCCATACAGTAACAATTTAATGTTGTGAAGTGCACAACGGAATACAGACAAATACAGTTTTGGTAATACAGACAATTATATGTAGAGTGACGTGTGGGCAGGCTTGAGGATAGAAGATGTCCGTCCAGAACCGAGCCACATCCCACACGGCCCTCACCACCAACGGATCTGAAGAACACCGGAGCCGCCAACTCCTGGATCCCCAGGTGGCCACCATCTCCAGCTGTCAGACCTGGTACTGCTGGCAAAGAACAGAAACAGTGTAGATGAGTGTGTGTTCGCACACTCAGTAATTCCACAGTCTGTGTTCTTTTTGGGAGGGAGCACCTCCACCTCCAATCACACACTCGTGCAGCTCCTGTCTAACCACTTATCTGGTTGGAGTGTGAAGCGAAGCCGTCGCTGATCACACCAATCGCCAATTGCACAGATAAGGAAAACACCACAGGAAAACGGCTGCAAAAGAGTTCAGACTAAGACAGTTTTAAGTCAGCAGAGAAATTACCTCTTACGGTAGCTGATTTCTCGGCGGGGAGGTGGAGTTGCAGTCCGGCTTTTATGGTGATGTGGATGATGAGTGACAGCTGGTGCTGATGATGAGTGACAGCTGTCACTCTCTGTTGCTCCGACGCCCTCTTGTGCTTGAAGCCCGCACTTCAGGCAGGGCGCCATCTGGTGGTGGTGGGCCAGCAGTACCTCCTCTTCAGTGGCCCACACAACAGGACCCCCCCCCCCCCCTCAACGGGCGCCTCCTGGCGCCCGACCAGGCTTGTCAGGGTGACGGGTGTAGAAATCGGCCAGGAGGGCCGGGTCCAGGATGAAGCTCCTCTTCACCCAGGAGCGTTCTTCAGGTCCATACCCCTCCCAGTCCACCAGATACTGGAACCCCCGACCCTTCCGACGGACGTCCAGGAGCCGACGCACAGTCCATGCCGGCTCCCCGTCGATGATCCGGGCAGGAGGCGGTGTAGGTCCAGGGGTGCAGAGTGGTGAAGTGTGGTGAGGCTTGAGGCGTGACACATGGAAAACCGGGTGGATCCGCAGTGAAGCTGGCAGCCTCAGCTTCACTGCGGCCGGACTGAGGACTTTGAGGATGGGAAATGGTCCAATAAACCTGTCCTTGAGCTTCTGTGAGTCCACCTGAAGAGGGATGTCACCGCTGCTAGGGTGAATTGGGGGAAGAGTGAGGCTGTTCTGATGGGGAGGTGGCGGGACGCTGCTGCTCCCTGTCTGCCGCATGGTTTGCGGTGGGGAGTGGAGGGGTTGAAGGTGCTGGGTGTGTTTCTGGGAACGGAAGGGTATTGTCAGAAGAATTGGGAGGGCATGGTGGAGAAGGTGTGTGCCAGACTGTCCAAATGGCAATGGTTGCTGCCCCAGTTGTCTTACAGGGGGCGGGTTCTGGTCGCTAATAACTTGGCCGCTTCGGCGCTGTGGCACAGACTGTCTGTTCTCCCTCCACCACACGGCCTTATTGAGCAGCTGCAGCGGATGTTGGTGGATTTTTTCTGGTCGGGTCATCACTGGATCAGGGCTCCCGTGCTGTATATGCCTCTTCACGAAGGAGGTCAAGGGTTGGTGGACATTGCTGCTCGGGTGACGGCCTTCAGGTTGCGGGCCGCTCAGAGACTGTTGTATGGCTCAGGTTTGAGCTGGCAGGATACTGCCCGTGTCCTGCTGAGAAGGAAGGCTGCTTTGGGATATGACAAACATCTGTTTCTCCTACGTCAGTGGGACGTCGGTGGGACGCGTACCTCAGTTTTTTACCAGTCTGTTCTCCAAGCATGGCGGGTCCTCTGCGCACGTCTGTTGGGAGGCTGAAGGAGGCGTCGGGAGTTCGGTCCTCCAGGATGCTGCTTAGGGTGGTGGAGGAGGTCTGTGCTTCCCTGCCGGGGCCCCACAGAGCATTTGCTGAGACTCGTATTCTGTCTGACCAGTGGGATGATGACTGTGAATATGTGTTCCCCTCTCTAACTGTCTCGCCCTCGGTGGGGGGGTGGCAGGAAGAGCAGGGAGCTCTCCTATCTTTCAGGTCACCTGTTTTGGGAGAGTTTGAGGGTATTGGTAAAAGGGCACTCTACTTTGCCTGCGTTAAGGTGTCACACTTACGCTCGTTGGCAGGGTTGGCGGCGTCGAAGTGGTCAGGGTTTTTTGGTGCCGCCGTGTCTCCTGTGGGGTGCTGGCGTAGCCTGTACAAACCCCCGGTCGACAAACGTACAGGGGATCTTCAGTGGAGGATTGTGCATGGGCTTTTGGCTACGAACGGGTATCTGGCACACCTGGATCCAGGGGTGGATGGGGTTTGTCCATTCTGTCCGCTCAGGGAAACTATTCACCATGTTTTTGCGCAGTGTAATCGCTTGGGAGGGCTGTTTGGGTTGCTGGGGAGGTGGTTTCGCGGGTTGGGGTTGCCGTTCACTATGGAATTGTTTATTTTTTGTCCGAAATATCGCGCACACTCCAGGGGTTTGCATGTGTTGATTAACCTGCTTTGTGGACTTGCCAAGCTGGCCATCTGGAAGACTCGGAAAAACTGTGTTTTGGCTCTGGGGTCGGTGGACCCTGAGCTTATGCTGAAGGGACTCTTGGCGGCCCGGATTAGGGTGGAATTCCAGTTTTATGCTCTGACTGATAACATGGACACCTTTCGGACAGTGTGGTGTAGGAATGATGTTCTTTCGTCTGTACGGACTGGGAGCTTGGTGCTTCATTTCTGATGCCTGGGGGGGAAAAAAAACAAAACAAAACAAAAAAACAGAAGCCCATGTCACCAATGTAAATGATGTACTTCACCTGTTGTGAATAAAGGTGTTTTAAATCTCAAATCTCTCTTTCTCTCTCTCTCACACTCACTCTCGTTCTCTCTCTCTCACTTTCTCTCTCTTTCTCTCTCTGTCTCTCTCTCTCTCTCCTCTCTCTCTCTCTCTCTCTGTCTCTCTGTCTCTCTTCTCTGTCTCTCTCTCTCTTTCTCTCTCTCTCTTTCTCTCTCTCTCTCTCTCTCTCTCTCTTTATCTCTCTCTCTCACTTTCTTCTCTCTCTCTTGCTGTCTCTCTCTCTCTCACACTCTCTCTCTCTTTCTCTCTCTCTCACTTTCTCTCTTCTCTCTCTCACTTTCTCTCTCTCTCTTGCTGTCTCTTTCTCTTTCTCTCACACTCTCTCTTTCTCTCTCTCTCACTTTCTCTCTCTCTCTCTTGCTGTCTCTTTCTCTCTCTCACACTCTCTCTCTTTCTCTCTCTCTCACTTTCTCTCTCTCTCTGCTGTCTCTTTCTCTCTCTCACACTCTCTCTCTTTCTCTCTCTCTCACTTTCTCTCTCTTTCTCTCTCACTTTCTCTCTCTCTCTTGCTGTCTCTTTCTCTCTCTCACACTCTCTCTCTTTCTCTCTCTCTCACTTTCTCTCTCTCTCTCTTGCTGTCTCTTTCTCTCTCCCTCACACTCTCTCTCTTTCGCTCTCTCTCACACTCTCTCTCTCTCTTGCTGTCTCTTTCTCTCTCACACACACTCTCTTTCTCTCTTTCTCTTGCTGTCTCTTTCTCTCTCTCACACACACCCTCTCTCTCACTCTCTCTCTCTTTCTCTCTCTCTTTCTCTCTCTCTTGCTGTCTCTTCTCTCTCTCTCACACACACCCTCTCTTTTCTCTCTCTCTTGCTGTCTCTTTCTCTCTCTCACACACACCCTCTCTCTCACTCTCTCTCTTTCTCTCTCTCTCTTGCTGTCTCTTTCTCTCTCACACACACCCTCTCTCTCTCTTTCTCTCTCTCTCACACTCTCTCTTTTTCTCTCTCACTTTCTCTCTCGCTCTCTTGCTGTCTCTTTCTCTCTCACACTCTCTCTCTCTCTCACTTTCTCTCTCTCTCTCTTGCTGTCTCTTTCTCTCTCTCACACACTCTCTCTCTTCTCTCTCACTTTCTCTCTCTCTCTTTCTCTCTCTCTCACTTTCTCTCTCTTGCTGTTTCTTTCTCTCTCACACACTCTCTCTCTTTCTCTCACTTTCTCTCTCTCTTTCTCTCTCACTTTCTCTCTCTCTCTTGCTGTCTCTTTCTCTCTCTCTCACTTTCTCTCTCTTCTCTCTCTCTCACACACCCTCTCTCTCTCTCTCTCTCTTGCGGTCTCTTTCTCTCTCTCTCACACTCTCTCTCTTTCTCTCTCTCATGTTCTCTCTCTCTTTCTCTCTCTCTCACACACCCTCTCTTTCTCTCTCTCTCTCTCTCTCTCTCTCACACTCTCTCTTTCTCTCTCTCACTTTCTCTCTCTCTTTATCTCTCTCTCTCACTCTCTCTCACTTTCTCTCTCTCTCTCTCTTGCTGTCTCTTTCTCTGTCTCTCACACACCCTCTCTTTCTCTCTCTCTCATTTTCTCTCTCTTTCTCTCTCTCTCACACTCTCTTTCTCTCTCTCTCACACTCTCTTTCTCTCTCTCTCACGTTCTCTCTCTCTTTCTCTCTCTCACACTCTCTTTCTCTCTCTCTCACACTCTCTTTCTCTCTCTCTCACGTTCTCTCTCTCTTTCTCTCTCTCTCACACACCCTCTCTTTCTCTCTCTCTCTCACACACTCTCTTTCTCTCTCTTGCTGTCTCTTTCTCTCTCTCACACACCCTCTCTTTCTCTCTCTTGTTCTCTCTCACTTTCTCTCTCTCTCACTCTCTCACTTTCTCTCTCTCTCTCTCTCTCTCTTTATCTCTCTCTCACACACTCTCACTCTCTCTCACTTTCTCTCTCTCTCTCACACACCCTCTCTTTCTCTCTCTCACTCTCTCTCACTTTCTCTCTCTCTTTCTCTCTCTCACTCTCTCTCACTTTCCCTCTCTCTCTTTATCTCTCTCTCGCACACACTCTCTCTCGCTCTCTCTCACTTTCTCTCTCTCTCTTTCTCACACACCCTCTCTTTCTCTCTCTTGCTCTCTCTCACTTTCTCTCTCTCTCGCTGTCTCTTTATCTGTCTCTCACACACCCTCTCTTTCTCTCTCTCGCTCTCTCTCACTTTCCCTCTCTCTCTCTCTCTTTCTCTCTCTCTCTCACACACCCTCTCTTTCTCTCTCTCGCTCTCTCACTTTCTCTCTCTCTCTTTCTCTCTCTCTCTCTCTCACACACCCTCTCTCTCTCTCTCTCGCTCTGTCTCACTTTCTCTCTCTCTCTCTTGCTGTCTCTTTATCTCTCGCTCACACACCCTCTCTTTCTCTTTCTCCATTTATCTCTCTCTCACACACTCTCTCGCTCTCTCTCACTTTCTCTCTCTCTCTTCCTCTCTCTCTCTCACTTTAGAATGCTTTGCGAGCTGTTTCATGTGGACAGACTGTTTCATTCACACACAAAGTAAATAAAGGGGCTTCATTTGTGCTCTGAGTGTCAACTATGAGACATTGTATGTAGACAGGTGTGTCTTTCCAAATCATGTCCAGTCAACTTTTATATTGTCATTATGGGGTATTGTGTGTGGAATTTGGGGGAAAAATGAATTTACTCAATTTTGGAATAAGGCTGTAACACAGGAAAATGAGGAAAAAGTGAAGCCCTGTGAATACTTTCTGCACTGTAGGTTTGACATCAGCCTATAATTTTCAGAAGACCAGGATCATGGTTAGAGTTCTTAAGTATTGGTTTCATCACTGTGGATTTAAAACATTTAGGAACACATCCTGAGGGACATGACAGATTAATAATTTCTAGCACTGTCGGCCCAAGACTGGGCCACAGGTCCTTAAACAGTTTTGTTGGTATAGGATCAAAAAGACCCACTGTACGTTTAGCGGAAGTTACAAGTTCCCTCAGCACACCCAGTGAGATACTATCAAATTCAATAAGTCTAAGAGAGGTATCAGTGATATGACTTGTATCAGTAACAGGGTGCAGTACTGGGACAAAGGCATGCTGGAATATATTTGACCGAATGTCTTCTATTTTCTTCTCAAAGTAATCCAGGAAATCTTGTGCTGTAAAAGGAAAGCGACTCACTGGTGGTTGTTCATGCCACCATGTGGAACAAGAACTTTGAGTTAAGCTTGTTTTTGTTGATCAAATCAGAGTAGTAGGTCCACTTTGTAGCCAGTAAAGCATGCTGATAGTCTAAGATAGCATCACGCCAAGCAAGGTGGAATACTTCTAATTTTGAACTACGTCATTTCCGTACCGAACCAAGGTGACTGTTTTTGTTTGGTTTTTTTTGGTGGGGGGGGTAGTGTAGTGGAGCGATCATGTTCATTGTGTTTGTGAAAGCTGAGTTTAAACTGTCCAAAAGACTATTGCGTGATCATGTTCCAAAACGCTAAGATATCAGGTGGTCTGGCTCCAAGTCCATTTGTAGTTAAAGGACGTGTGACACTGAAATCATAACAATTTAGATTTGGGCTGTTAGTGACCAGCTGATGATCTACTGGGATTACTCTGTGCACTTCTGTGACCGGTTTCAAAGTGTACGGCTTTCACAGCAAACAGCTACGGAGCTACAGGTGATGTGGTTACTAGTAGAAGTGTCCCAGTGTGCACTTCAATGAGCTGAGGCACAGATTAATTCCAAAGTTTCCATAAGTGTAATGTTGTGTTCTGACGACTCGTTTTAAGTGATAACTGTTCATTTTGATGCAGTCACAGTAAAAGCAGCAGCTGTGAGAAGTTTTTTGTGCACCTGCACGACCACGAGTCATAAACACAGCCTGTTAAAAATGCCAACAAGTGTTGTATATAACTGTGAAAAATCTAATCTATATATATATATATCTGTGTCATCACAGAGACTTTCCACATCCATTAAGCGTCAATAAAAAGCTGACATGTGGGTTAAACCAGCGTAGACACACACAGACACACACACAGTAAATTGCTCCACTGAAAAGAACACAAAGCAAAAGATGAAAAAAATTTAACATTCCACTCACCCAGTGTAAAGATTTCCAAATTAGTCGACAACAAAAACAAGTCCCCACACACGCGTCACGCGCGCACAATCTCAGTTGCGATCGCCAGCCATGGAATGGTTCACTCATTCACACTCGGATCCACAGCCAGAGATCATTTTCAAGTTCCACTCGGCCAGAGAATAATGTCCAGGTCCACTTGCTCTTGCGTTCTGATCGCGCGCGGGCGCACGGCCATAATTTCCGATTGCAGCTCTGCCTTCAACACAACTTCTGTCAGGATCGTAGCACATTAGAGACTTAGCTCCTGAAAATAGCGTCTTCTGAGTTTTTCCAATATGAGTCATACGAGGGTAGGCTGAAAAGTTCTAAGACTCACTATGATGCAGTTAATGCATTAACTGTGTATAACTGTACATCTGCATGTCCAGGCATGTCCATGATCATAGCAGCATGCAGCTGCCACACAAACAGCAGAGTCACCACACTTTAAGCTCCAAAATCCAACAGACTCTGAAAAAGTTAAGAGTTTCGGGGTGAAGTGTGTCGTCTCCTCTGTAAATCCAAGCCGCTGCTCCGAAACTTCATTATTGGACAGAACATCATTCGCATTGCTCTGTCTGTCTCTGTGTGGGATGCTTGTGTTTTGTTCTTAACTTCGTCACACACAGAGAAATGCCGAGAATGCCGAGTGAGACATTTTTAGGAAATGCACCTTCTTTGGTACGGGAGAGGAATCAAAAACATCAGAAACCACTAATTATGAGGGCATGTGTCAGGGAGGCTTACAATCATGAGTACTTTGACATGTCCTTTAAGGAGTTGATGTGACACCGTGAAGATAAATAAGTGTCTCGTCCAAGTGGACAAGACAAAGAGACTGTAAACGTCACAAGTGAGTAATCTGACACCACAGATGCAAAAGACACAATATTAATATTTGAGACAGTAATACAACAAGTGAGGACCAGATCCAGGGTATTTCCACTAATGTGTGTTGAATCCTGAATGCATTGCTGGAATCCTAATACATCCGCAATGTCCATAAATGATTTGTAGAGGGGATCAGAAGGCTTATTTATATGAATGTCGAAGTCACCAACAATCAGAATGTTATCTGCATGGGTTGACAAGTTAGAAATAAACTCACCAAATTCATCTAAGAATTCAGAATATGGGGCCAGGGGCATTTATACAGTGACAAAGTAATACAGCTGATTTTTATGCTTCTGACCTCAGCTATACAGTTGTATATAAAAGCTTGAGCCCCCCTGATGATTTCCATCATTTTCCTTTATAAATCATTGGTTGTTTGGATCAGTACGTTAAGTTAAATATATCATATAGCAGACAAACACACTAATATTTGAGAAGTGAAATGACGTTTATAGGATTTACAGAAAGTGTGCAATAATTCTTTAAACAAAATTAGGCAGGTGCATAAATTTGGGCACCCCAACAGAAAAAATCCTTCAATAATTAGTAGATCCTCCTTTTGCATAAATAACAGCCTCTAAATGCTTCCTATAGCTTCCAATGAGAGTCTGGATTCTGGGTGAAGGTATTTTGGACCATTCTTCTTTACAAAACATCTCAGGTTTGTTGGTTTCAGAGCATGGACAGCACACTTAAAATCACACCACAGATTTTCAATAATATTCAGGTCTGGGGACTGAGATGGCCATTCCAGAACATTGTACTTGTTCCTCTGCATAAATGCCTCAGTAGATTTTGAGCAGTGTTTAGGTTCATTATCTTGTTGAAAGATCCAGCCCCGGCGGAACTTCAACTTTGTCACTGATTCATGAACATTGTTCTCAAGAATCTGCTGATATTGACTGGAATCCACGTGACCCTCAACTTTAACAAGATTCCCAGTACCTGCACTGGCCACACAGCCCCACAGCATGATGGAACCACCTCCAAATTTTACTGTAGGTAGCAAGTGTTTTTGTTGGAATGCTGTGTTCTTTTTCAGCCATGCATACCGCCCCTTGTTATGTCCAAATAACTTAATTAATTTTATTTTCATCAGTCCACGGCACCTTATTCCAAAATGAAGCTGGCTTGTCCAAATGTGCTTTAGCATACCTCAAGCAACTCTGTTTGTGGGGTGTACACAGAAAAGGCTTCCTCTGCATTACAGCATCATATGGCATCTCTTTGTGCAAAGTGCGCTGTATAGTTGAATGATGCACAGAGACACTATCTGCAGCAAGATCATGTTGTAGGTCTTTTGAGCAGGTCTGTGGGTTCACTATGACTGTTCTCACCATCCTTCACTTCAGCTTATCTGAGATTTTTCTTGGCCTGCCACTTCGGGCCTTAACGAGTACTGTGCCTGTTGTCTTCCATTTCTTTTTTCTTCCACTTCCTCACAGTGGAAACTGACAGCTGAATTCTCTGAGATAGCTTTTTGTATCCTTCCCCTAAACCATGATGTTGAACAATCTTTGTTTTCAGGTCATTTGAGAGTTGTTTAGAGGCTCCTATGTTGACACTCATTAGAAGAGATGCAAAGAGGGGAAACATTTTCAAATGGCCACTTTAAATACCCTTTCTCATGATTGGATTCGCCTCTGTAAGGAGGTCAAGGGTCAATGAGCTTACCAAACCAATTTTGTGTTCCAATAATTAGTGCTACAGGAGCCAATAAGCTAAACCCAGATTTATGAATAAAAGCAACACATTTGCCTTGCTTTGTATCATGAGGGACTTGACTAAATGTGTATGCAGGTGGGCAGGCTTCCTATAAGGGGAGCACAATGGCAGGTTTCAGGCAGGTTTCACATAAACCAATCATATCATATAGAAATGCATTTGAGACACTCTTATCAGGCTCCACATGGACAACAGCATTAAACCCTTTGTATATTTTGCCTAAAACTCTCATGAATATATTCTCTGGCTTTATAGACATTGTTATTGTGTTTGTTTTATGTAAAAATGCCAGAAGAAGCTCAGGTTGCTTTTCCATTATTTTCAATTGGAATCATTACAATCGCTCCCTGTTTGCTCTTTAGAGTCCAGCTTATGCCAAACACTGTCTGTCGTCTTTGTTCCAGAGTAATATATATAAGATGTCTGAAATTCAGTTTGCGTTTATTAAATTCCACGCATCTTAAACGTTGCAGACACGGATTATTTGGAATATTTGTTTTGGCCAGTTTTCACGGTCTCTACTACCATCTACTGGCCAGTAGTGTTCATGGCAGTATGAGCATCTAGACAGCAGTAGATGGCAGTGTTCTATTTATTTTGACCCCGGTTATATCAGACAGATGTCTAATCACAACTTGAGTTTTTGGCTTTTTGCAAATGGCTTTTTTTAACAAATTAAAAAAAGGCATATTTTACAAAAGCACATTTACATGTGAACACCAACACACACACCTCACATTAACGTGTTGGTTTTTACATAGAATGGATGTCACCCAATCAGTGTTAGCGGAGGCTCATTTACCCATAATCCCTTTGGTATCTGTCTGTGTTTGTTGTTACAAAACTTCAGAATTAGTGCATTATTTAAAATGAAAAGATATGAGTTATATTTTAACTTTGTACAAATGACAGAATTGACATTAATGGAGTTATTCTAGCCGGATTAATTTAATTTATAAATCAAATCCATAAGTCAAAACTGCTATATTTTCCAAGACCTCTGCCTCACGGCGGCACTGTTATATCTTGTTAAGGAATAATGACTTGCTTTTTGTTTGTTTACAGTTAAGCTTACTTCCTCTCAACTGCTTCACTGCTGCAAAATATGTAGTAAACAAGAGCTTCCAGCAGTGGGCAAGGTGTACAAAGACAGAAGTGCTGACTCGTTGTTTGGATTTGTGGTCGCCTTTGATGCTACCAGAAGTGATTGTGGTGTTAAAACTCAAGATCAGCTTGTTATTAGTTACAAGTGTACTGGAGACAACACTGGAAGTTATTGGTTACCTGTTGCTTCTGATAATTTTTCGGTGGTTTCTCAGCTTAGCTTTATAAAAGAAAACTTTTCAGTTAGCTGATTAGCTGTTATCGAAGCTAACTTTTTGGTTAGCTGTGCCCACCACTGGTTTTTAGTGTGGACTTGACAGTCTCTACAGAATCTGAGGGTTTTATCTCTGTAGGGAGATCATTCCTCAAAATAAGTGCACGATAAGAGAAGGGTCTATGGCTCACAGACTTTTTATTCACCGTAGGGACACAAAGTAGTCCTGCACCCTGAGAACACAGAGCGCAAGCCAGTACGTAGGGTTCTTTGTGTTGTAATCCATGATGCACTTAATACCCTGTCGCATGCTGTGTGGATTGTTGGAAGAGAAGTGACCCTGGATCTTCTCAGCATATACAGCTTTGGCCCCCTTAATGCCTGCATGGAGTTCTCTTCTGGCAAGTCTGAGTTCTGACGTGTCACCAGACCTGAACGCCGTGTCCCTGGCTTTCAGGAGACCCCAGACTGCAATGTGCAGTCAGGGTTTCTGGTTCAGGTAGATCAGGGGTGGCCAAGTTCGGTCCTCGAGAGCCACATTCCTGACACTCTTAGTTGTCTCCCTGCTCCAACACACCTGAATCCAATGAAAGGCTCAATAAAAGTCTGCTAACGAGTCTCCAACACACCTGAATCCAATGAAAGGCTCATTAAAAGTCCGCTAACGAGTCTCCAACACACCTGAATCCAATGAAAGGCTCATTAAAAGTCTGCTAACGAGTCTTTCATTGGATTCAGGTGTGTTGGAGCAGGGATACAACTAAGAGTGTCAGGAATGTGGCTCTCGAGGACCGAACTTGGCCGCCCCTGAGGTAGATGGTCATGGTAATGTTATCAACACACTTGGAGATGAATCCAAGAAGAGCAGTTGTGTATTCCTCTAAGTCCATCTTTCCCTCATCTGTAGAAGCTTCTCTGAAAACCTGCCAATCTGTGCACTGAAAACAGTCCTGCAGTATGAGGGCAGTCTCACTGTGCCACACTATGACAGCCTACGGCGTTGGTCTGTTTTCTTCCAACAGAGGCCGGTAGGCAGGGACCAGCATGATGGGTATGTGGTTACAGAGGCTGAGGTGTGGGTGTGGGACAGATCTGTATGTGCCTCGTATGTTTGTGTAGCCATGGGTCAGTGTCTTATTTCCCTGTCAGTATGTGCTGGTAAAATCTAGGCAGAATGTCAGTCAGATTTATGTGGTTAAAGATCCCCAGCTACCATGTAAAAAGCCTCCAGGTGCTAAAACGTTCTGTGTTGCACTGATTCTTGATCTTTTGAAGGTATTTGACACCATGGATCACAGTCTCTTGTTAGAAATTCTTTACAAACATGGTGTCTCTACACATGCTGCAGACTATTTGGCAAGTAGGACGCAGTGTGTTCAGATGGCTAGTGTTAATTCCACCTTCCTTGACATCACAAAAGGTGTTCCTCAAGGCTCAGTTTTAAGACCTATTTTGTTCACAATTTATACTACTGACCTGTGTACAAACCTATCAAACACCTTCTATCATCTGTATGATGATGACACTGTAATATATTGCTGTTCAAGCTCAATGACACAGTCATCTAAATTTTTGCAGTGGTGTTTTTGCAGTTCCTGTTATGATTGGCAGCAAGAAATTAAAAAAGTCAAAGCCCCAGTATCCAAAACTACAATAATTTATTTACAACAAGAGGTTAGCAAATCACAAAATCGATGTCAGGAATGTCTTGAACAAAAATACAACTCATTACTCTGGGTAAGGGAATCCAAAAATGCAAAACAGCAGTAAGGAGAACATACAACAAAAATACAGTTTTAACATTTAACTCTAAGTGAGAGGAATCCAGGACATCGGAAGCAAGGAAAACTCAGGCAGACAATACAAAAAGTGCAAAAGTCTAAAACAGCTTCAATCCAAAGGAGGACAAAGTCAACCACACTGGTTACTTACGATTGGAATACTGGGTGACACAGGTGACGCATGATGCAGAAAACAAACAACAATGAATCCCCCCAACGACAAACACAAGAGTGTGAGCTTAAATACCCAGCTGAACTGATTAGACAAGAGTGTACTGATTAGACGGCAAACACGTGTGCTAACTAACAGGGAACACCAGGGGGCAACGGAGAGGAAGCTCTCACAATCAGGGAGACAGGAACATGGGATAATAAAACAAAACACAAGGGCGAGACAGATACTAGACTTCCACATAGAAAGAAATACAACACTTGAACTTAATTCATATCAAGAAACGACAAATGGTAAGTAACACCAACTAAGAGCTATAACATAATAACTAATAACCAAGAATTAACACAAAACTCCAAAAGGGAAACCAATAGCGCACTAGAACTTCAAACACACCATGAAATTATACCAAGAGAACAAAATACAAGAGATGAAGAGCAGGAGACAGGAGGAGAACTTCAGGAAGTACGGTGGTGGACTGGGAGAAGTAATAAAACTAAAACCAACATTAAACTCGGGAGAAAGTGCAACAGGAAGACAGAAGACTGACAGCACACAGCAGTGACTTTAGACAGAGACATGACAGGTGAGCACAGACAACGAGCAGACAGAGAAGCCAGCCTCCACGCAGGAGAGAGAGAGAGATGCTAAACATTCACAAACCAGAAGACAAGACAGGTGAGCACAGAAATGAAAAGACATGGGAACAAGGAACACGTGAACAATATACCGAACATAACCGACCGGAACAGGAACCTAACAGTTCCAAGTATTTGGGATTAAATATTGACACGGAGCTCTCTTTTAAAGTTCATCTTAAACACCTCATCTCCAAATTAAGGGTGAAGCTCAGCTTCCTTCATAGAAATAAGTAATGTTTTTCCTTAAGTGCTCGGAAGCTCCTGATAACTGTTACCTTCTTGCTCCTACTGGACTATGATGATGTTGTATATAGGTGTGCTTCAACCAGCTGTCTACAGTCCCTGACCCCGCTGTGTGCCCTGAGATTCATTAGCGCATTGAGGCAACTTTGTTGTGATTTGGCACTATACAAATACAATAAATTGAAACTAAATTCAAAATGGTTGTAGCCGCCTCACACCACTGTGAGTTGTACGCCCACGCTGGCATGCCCTCTTTGACTGTAAGGCGATATACACATTGGATGACTCTGGTTTAAAATACTCTTATTGGACTGATTCCAACTTATTTATTCAGTTTACTTCGGAGATCTGAAAGCTGTTACACTGCGCTCAAATGACAAGTTACATTTCCGTGTACCTCGTGTCTGCACTGAGGCAGGAAAGAAGGCTTTTAGTTTTTCTGCTCCCTCTCATTGGAATGTTCCCCAGTCTGAGTTGAAACTGTGGCCGACCGAATGGTCCCCCCTAAAAATCGGTCCGCCCTGTCTTCATCAGCCGTGGCTCATGGATTATCACCTCGTTTCTGCTTCAAGCTGCCTCCAGTCATCATCTGTCTCAGCGACAGATATCTGACGTTTTGTACAACAATCATTTCCACATAAATTCAGACGGGGGAAGCGATCACAGCGCCACAGCCAGATGAGCTGCTAGCTGCGTTCACTGTGCCTCCGTCATTTCAAAGCGTCAGCAGCGATTCACCAATTATCGCCTCGTTTCTGCTTCAAACTGACTTTAGAATGATTTAAGAGGTTTTAATTTGTCATCTGATGGTTAATGATCACATTATTCTCTTTGATCACTTTGGGTGTAGAGAGTCAGACTCAGACAAGCTGCTCTGGTCCCAAATGACAAATGTACAGTGAAGGCAGGGCGGACCCATTTTTAGGGGGGGGGACCATTCAGTCTGCGACACCGGGTTAACTTCTTTGAA
This sequence comes from Thalassophryne amazonica, assembly GCF_902500255.1. NCBI lineage: Eukaryota > Metazoa > Chordata > Actinopteri > Batrachoidiformes > Batrachoididae > Thalassophryne > Thalassophryne amazonica. Next base: position 90,311,437 of record NC_047118.1, read on the forward strand.
TGCCTTACGCTCGATTTTCAGAGATCGCAGCCAATTTCTTTTGCACAGTGCCGTGTTCTAAATTCTAACTTGTTTTATCCTATACACACTTACAATTTACTATGACTATGACACTTACAATTTACTATGACAATTTACAATTTTATGGTGACTGTATCTTATTTGTTATTAGCATTCTCTTGCTCATGTTAACCTGCACACTATGATGTGTGCTGCTGCCTTCCTTGGCCAGGTCACCCTTGTAAAAGAGGTTTCGATCTCAATGGGCTTTTTATGTGGTTAAATAACGGTTGTTGTTATGGAGCTGCCTGATGTTGTCGTGAAGCTCCTTTAGTTAGCATTAGTATCTTGATGTAAGCAACATTGATGAACACTGTTGAAAAGTCACGAGGCAGACCGGGTTTCTGGTTTTAGTTTGTTGCATCACAGGGGTTGTAAATTTGACTTGTTCAAGGATCTGATTCTCTGCCCTTCACATGCTGATGACAGCAGTTATGATCAGACTGAAGAATTTCAGCTGTGTCCTGTCTCGCACTATTACCACCACTGAACATTAAAACCTTCACTGGTTAGCAGCAGTGATAAATAGTTGTAGCAGTACCCATAGTTTGAGGTATTACTATTGTTAGAAATAGTGGTGGTGATACTCATAGTTGTATGAGTAATGTTGCGGTAGCAGCCAGTGGTGAAGATTAACCCACCTGCCATTCAGTTCACGCCACACATTCAGTTCATCAAAATCTCTTGTCCGGTAGGCAAAGAGGATAATCTCCTGCTCGCCTGTGAGCTCTGTAGCAACATTCATGCACAGCGTGAAAGCCTGAAGGCTCAGGGGTTTCTGAGGGATCATCTCAACATAACTGTTCCTGGTCTCTGTGGGGAATACCATGGTCTTGATGGTGATACCTCCTGAAAGATAAGAATGGGACAGTCCAATTAGAGATGGTTCAGGTCACGCCAACACCACAAACACATTCAGCTGCTTAAATAAGTCTCTTCTTAACAACCCCAGTCTGGATTCTGGTTTGCTTAAGAACTATAGACCCATTTCAAATTTATCCTGTTTGGAAAATGTTTAAAAACCATCTTCCTGCCTGTCTCTCTGAGGATCATCTTTCTGAGTCAGATTTTCAGGCTCATCAATCCACAAAGGCTACACTTACAATGGTGGTGAACAATTTGTTGATGGCTGTGGATTTGCTTGATTTGAGTGCAGCTTTTGATACAGTTGATCGCAGTATAGTGTTGGACAAAACCGAGAATTATTTCAATATGTCTTGACGGGTGTTTTCATGGCTGAGGTCATTTGTTAAGCCGACTGCAGTACATTTATTACATTCTCAACTATGAAATACGAGGTAACTGAGGGTTCTGTTCTGGGTTCACTGTTGTTCTGTCTTTATGTTGCACCTCTTGGTCAGATTACGCGGAGTCACAGAATAAAATTTCACTGCTCCGCTGATGAATATGTCTGTCTCTGTAGATAATGTCTCTCAAACTGCAAAACTGGAGGATCGCTTGGTTGCAGTGAAAAACCAGATGACTTCTGACTTCCTGCATTTGAACACAGATAAGACTGAGATGATACCTGTTGTCCCTGCCAGACTGTGACATCTTTATCATAAGTTAACATTGTGTCTGGGTGACTGTGTGATTCATCACAAATGTGATTTTTCATCCAACATTGTCATTTGATTGACACATTGAGCAGGTCATTAGGACGACCCATTTTCATTTGTGAAATATTCAGTGGAGGGCACAGATAACCAAAACATTAACTTCGATAACAGATAATCAGATCTTTGATAACGATAAAACGATAAACCACCCAAAAATGTATCAGAAGTTACAGATAACCGACAGCTGGCCCGGAACAACATCAGGGACGTGTGGAGATGCCTCAAGACCGCCTCCGGATTTGGGCAGGGTGCCAGCAGGACTGCAGGTGGAGATTCTCAGTTTGCAGAGGAGCTAAAAAGCTACTTTAACTGTTCTGGCTCCTCCACACCTACACCCCCTGCCTGCTTCCGGCTCTCCACACGTCTCCAGCAGCCAGCCCTCCAGTCCCTCTGACCCCCCACCTTCTTCACCCTGGTCACCTCCACTGCACCCCGGACTTTGTCCCTCCTCCCCCGGGACTGTATTCAGCACCAGCCCACCTCAGCTCCTCCCTCCCTCCCCCCTCACTGTAACTCTGACCAAGGTGAGAGACCAGCTCCTGCGGCTGAAGCAGAGGAAAGCAGCAGGACCTGATGGGATCTCCCCGAGGCTGCTGAGGACCTGTGCAGATGAGCTCTGTGAGGTCCTCAGCCACATCTTCAACAAGAGCCTCAGCCTGGGGGTGGTCCCCACCCTGTGGAAGACCTCCTGTGTGGTCCCGGTTCCCAAAACACCCCACGCCAAGGAACCAGCCCACTACAGACCAGTTGCCCTGACCTCCCACTTCATGAAGGCCATGGAACGGCTCCTCCGGTCTCCCCTCCACACCATGGTGAGCGACATTCTGGACCCACTGCAGTTCACCTACAGGCCCAACATCGGGGCATCATCTACCTACTGCAGTGAGTGCTCTCCCACCTGGAGACCAGTGGGAGCACTGTGAGAGTCATGTTCTTTGATTTCTCCAGCACTTTCAACACCATCAGACCGGCGCGGCTGCGGGGGAAGCTGGAGGATGCAGGTGTGGATGGGCATCTCACCGCCTGGACCATCGACTACCTCAATGACCGCCCACAGTACGTGCAGCTGCGCGGGTGTCATTCTGAGGTGGTAAGGTGCGGCACCAGGGCCCCCCAGGGCACCGTCCTCTCGCCTTTCCTCTTCACCCTCTACACCTTGGCCTTCACCTACAACACAGACAGCTGCCATCTCCAGAGGTTCTCTGATGACTCCGCCATTGTGGGTCGCGTGTCTGAGGGGAACGAGCTGGAGTACCTCTACTTGCTTGGCTTGCCTCTACTGGTGGTTGGCTCTCACTGCGGTATTGTATCACTTCCTGTTCCGGAGCACAGCGGTGTTTTTCTGTATCTGTTAGCTGTTTAATCTGCGCAGTTAGATTGATCTAGTTATCTAGATTACGATTTGTTTCCCAGTGTAATCTTTACGTGCCTTAACTAAAGCACTTCTTCTGCTGAATCACCTCTAAATTATTTACACATTATTCACTTTGCGTGTTTTTAGGAATCCGCTAGCTTAGCGTAGCTACTAGCTCTTAGCCGATTTAGCACGGCAGCTTCTCCTGTCTCTCCCGCACTTTTCTGCTCTGGGTGTGAAATGTTTAGTTATTCCTCGGCCTCCTTTAGCAGTAACGGTACTTGTAATAAGTGTAGCTTTTTCGTAGCTTTGGAGGCCAGGCTGGGCGAATTGGAGACTCGGCTCCGCACCGTGGAAAATTCTACAGCTAGCCAGGCCCCTGTAGTCGGTGCGGACCAAGGTAGCTTAGCCGCCGTTAGTTCCCCCCTGGCAGATCCCGAGCAGCCGGGAAAGCAGGCTGACTGGGTGACTGTGAGGAGGAAGCGTAGTCCTAAACAGAAGCCCCGTGTACACCGCCAACCCGTTCACATCTCTAACCGTTTTTCCCCACTCGACGACACACCCGCCGAGGATCAAACTCTGGTTATTGGCGACTCTGTTTTGAGAAATGTGAAGTTAGCGACACCAGCAACCATAGTCAATTGTCTTCCGGGGGCCAGAGCAGGCGACATCGAAGGACATTTGAAATTGCTGGCTAAGGCTAAGCGTAAATTTGGTAAGATTGTAATTCACGTCGGCAGTAATGACACCCGGTTACGCCAATCGGAGGTCACTAAAATTAACATTAAATCGGTGTGTAACTTTGCAAAAACAATGTCGGACTCTGTAGTTTTCTCTGGGCCCCTCCCCAATCGGACTGGGAGTGACATGTTTAGCCGCATGTTCTCCTTGAATTGCTGGCTGTCTGAGTGGTGTCCAAAAAATGAGGTGGGCTTCATAGATAATTGGCAAAGCTTCTGGGGAAAACCTGGTCTTGTTAGGAGAGACGGCATCCATCCCACTTTGGATGGAGCAGCTCTCATTTCTAGAAATCTGGCCAATTTTCTTAAATCCTCCAAACCGTGACTATCCAGGGTTGGGACCAGGAAGCAGAGTTGTAGTCTTACACACCTCTCTGCAGCTTCTCTCCCCCTGCCATCCCCTCATTACCCCATCCCCGTAGAGACGGTGCCTGCTCCCAGACTACCAATAACCAGCAAAAATCTATTTAAGCATAAAAATTCAAAAAGAAAAAATAATATAGCACCTTCAACTGCACCACAGACTAAAACAGTTAAATGTGGTCTATTAAACATTAGGTCTCTCTCTTCTAAGTCCCTGTTAGTAAATGATATAATAATTGATCAACATATTGATTTATTCTGCCCTACAGAAACCTGGTTACAGCAGGATGAATATGTTAGTTTAAATGAGTCAACACCCCCGAGTCACACTAACTGTCAGAATGCTCGTAGCACGGGCCGGGGCGGAGGATTAGCAGCAATCTTCCATTCCAGCTTATTAATTAATCAAAAACCCAGACAGAGCTTTAATTCATTTGAAAGCTTGTCTCTTAGTCTTGTCCATCCAAATTGGAAGTCCCAAAAACCAGTTTTATTTGTTATTATCTATCGTCCACCTGGTCGTTACTGTGAGTTTCTCTGTGAATTTTCAGACCTTTTGTCTGACTTAGTGCTTAGCTCAGATAAGACAATTATAGTGGGCGATTTTAACATCCACACAGATGCTGAGAATGACAGCCTCAACACTGCATTTAATCTATTATTAGACTCTATTGGCTTTGCTCAAAAAGTAACTGAGTCCACCCACCACTTTAATCATATCTTAGATCTTGTTCTGACTTATGGTATGGAAATAGAAGACTTAACAGTATTCCCTGAAAACTCCCTTCTGTCTGATCATTTCTTAATAACATTTACATTTACTCTGATGGACTACCCAGCAGTGGGGAATAAGTTTCATTACACTAGAAGTCTTTCAGAAAGCGCTGTAACTAGGTTTAAAGATATGATTCCTTCTTTATGTTCTCTAATGCCATATACCAACACAGTGCAGAGTAGCTACCTAAACTCTGTAAGGGAGATAGAGTATCTCGTCAATAGTTTTACATCCTCATTGAAGACAACTTTGGATGCTGTAGCTCCTCTGAAAAAGAGAGCTTTAAATCAGAAGTGTCTGACTCCGTGGTATAACTCACAAACTCGTAGCTTAAAGCAGATAACCCGTAAGTTGGAGAGGAAATGGCGTCTCACTAATTTAGATGATCTTCACTTAGCCTGGAAAAAGAGTCTGTTGCTCTATAAAAAAAAGCCCTCCGTAAAGCTAGGACATCTTTCTACTCATCACTAATTGAAGAAAATAAGAATAACCCCAGGTTTCTTTTCAGCACTGTAGCCAGGCTGACAAAGAGTCAGAGCTCTATTGAGCTGAGTGTTCCATTAACTTTAACTAGTAATGACTTCATGACTTTCTTTGCTAACAAAATTTTAACTATTAGAGAAAAAATTACTCATAACCATCCCAAAGACGTATCGTTATCTTTGGCTGCTTTCAGTGATGCCGGTATTTGGTTAGACTCTTTCTCTCCGATTGTTCTGTCTGAGTTATTTTCATTAGTTACTTCATCCAAACCATCAACATGTTTATTAGACCCCATTCCTACCAGGCTGCTCAAGGAAGCCCTACCATTATTTAATGCTTCGATCTTAAATATGATCAATCTATCTTTGTTAGTTGGCTATGTACCACAGGCTTTTAAGGTGGCAGTAATTAAACCATTACTTAAAAAGCCATCACTTGACCCAGCTATCTTAGCTAATTATAGGCCAATCTCCAACCTTACTTTTCTCTCAAAAATTCTTGAAAGGGTAGTTGTAAAACAGCTAACTGATCATCTGCAGAGGAATGGTCTATTTGAAGAGTTTCAGTCAGGTTTTAGAATTCATCATAGTACAGAAACAGCATTAGTGAAGGTTACAAATGATCTTCTTATGGCCTCGGACAGTGGACTCATCTCTGTGCTTGTTCTGTTAGACCTCAGTGCTGCTTTTGATACTGTTGACCATAAAATTTTATTACAGAGATTAGAGCATGCCATAGGTATTAAAGGCACTGCGCTGCGGTGGTTTGAATCATATTTGTCTAATAGATTACAATTTGTTCATGTAAATGGGGAATCTTCTTCACAGACTAAAGTTAATTATGGAGTTCCACAAGGTTCTGTGCTAGGACCAATTTTATTCACTTTATACATGCTTCCCTTAGGCAGTATTATTAGACGGTATTGCTTAAATTTTCATTGTTACGCAGATGATACCCAGCTTTATCTATCCATGAAGCCAGAGGACACACACCAATTAGCTAAACTGCAGGATTGTCTTACAGACATAAAGACATGGATGACCTCTAATTTCCTGCTTTTAAACTCAGATAAAACTGAAGTTATTGTACTTGGCCCCACAAATCTTAGAAACATGGTGTCTAACCAGATCCTTACTCTGGATGGCATTACCCTGACCTCTAGTACTACTATGAGAAATCTTGGAGTCATTTTTGATCAGGATATGTCATTCAAAGCGCATATTAAACAAATATGTAGGACTGCTTTTTTGCATTTACGCAATATCTCTAAAATCAGAAAGGTCTTGTCTCAGAGTGATGCTGAAAAACTAATTCATGCATTTATTTCCTCTAGGCTGGACTATTGTAATTCATTATTATCAGGTTGTCCTAAAAGTTCCCTAAAAAGCCTTCAGTTAATTCAAAATGCTGCAGCTAGAGTACTGACGGGGACTAGAAGGAGAGAGCATATCTCACCCATATTGGCCTCTCTTCATTGGCTTCCTGTTAATTCTAGAATAGAATTTAAAATTCTTCTTCTTACTTATAAGGTTTTGAATAATCAGGTCCCATCTTATCTTAGGGACCTCGTAGTACCATATCACCCCAATAGAGCGCTTCGCTCTCAGACTGCAGGCTTACTTGTAGTTCCTAGGGTTTGTAAGAGTAGAATGGGAGGCAGAGCCTTCAGCTTTCAGGCTCCTCTCCTGTGGAACCAGCTCCCAATTCAGATCAGGGAGACAGACACCCTCTCTACTTTTAAGATTAGGCTTAAAACTTTCCTTTTTGCTAAAGCTTATAGTTAGGGCTGGATCAGGTGACCCTGAACCATCCCTTAGTTATGCTGCTATAGACGTAGACTGCTGGGGGGTTCCCATGATGTACTGTTTCTTTCTCTTTTTGCTCTGTATGCACCACTCTGCATTTAATCATTAGTGATCGATCTCTGCTCCCCTCCACAGCATGTCTTTTTCCTGGTTCTCTCCCTCAGCCCCAACTAGTCCCAGCAGAAGACTGCCCCTCCCTGAGCCTGGTTCTGCTGGAGGTTTCTTCCTGTTAAAAGGGAGTTTTTCCTTCCCACTGTAGCCAAGTGCTTGCTCACAGGGGGTCGTTTTGACCGTTGGGGTTTTACATAATTATTGTATGGCCTTGCCTTACAATATAAAGCGCCTTGGGGCAACTGTTTGTTGTGATTTAGCGCTATATAAAAAAATTGATTGAATTGATTGATTGAGTACCGGTCAGTCATCACAGACTTCATGGACTGGTGTGAGCGCAACCATTTGTATCTCAACACCAGAGTTGCCTCCACCTCCTGAGGAGACTGAGATCCTTTGGAGTGAGCAGGCCTCTGCTTAAGACCTTCTATGACTGTGTTGTAGCCTCAGCTCTCCTCTATGCTGTCGTCTGTTGGGCCCCTGGCAGCACAGAGTGGGAGAGAAAGAGACTGAATAAGCTGGTCAGGAAGTCCATCTCTGTCCTGGGCTGTCCTCTGGACTCTCTAGAGGAGGTGGCTGAGAGGAGGGTGTTAGCCAAGTTCAAATCCATCATGGACAACTCCTCTCACCCTCTGCACCGGACTGTGGTGGAGCTGAACAGCTCGTTCAGTGACAGACTGAGGCACCCTCAGTGCAAGAAGGAGTGATGTGTATGTATGTGGAGAGAGAGAGAATGTGCGCTCATTTTATTATATTGTGAGCACATTTTATTATATTGTGCGCACGTTTTATGATGTTGTGCGCATGTTTTAAGCATCGTTTGAGTAAAACAAGGGCATGATCTACTTAAACATGGCCACAATTTGTAAAACATGCACTCAATATTGTCTTGACACATAAATGTGGGCTATTAGCAAACAAGCCAGGAGACAGTCTAATACATTTCCCTATTAGAAATGGATTTGGTCAGAGTGTATCATCATGGTTTGGGCGCACAAGGACATATAGAGAACAGCTGTCCAGCATGACATCATCTGGAGTTTAAGCACATTACAAAGGATGCTGAGGGCAAAGCGTCTTCCCGTCATGAGGATGACAATTTAGGTCATATTATGAAATTCATTTTGAACAAAAGGAAAACGTGCACACGTTTTATTAATTCGAGGGCTCGATTAAAGGAAATCGTCCACACGAATTATCACGGCCAGGAAAACATGTGCACGTTTTATTAATTTGAGAACACATTTTATTAATTCTTGGGCTCAATTAAAGGAAAACGTGTGCACAAATTATCATGGCCAGAAGAAATATCACTTTAAGTGACTTCTCCTAGGTTCCATACTCCCATCGAGAATTTTTGTAAATTAAGTTTTAAAAAAAAAAGCTTCTGTTTATGTTTTGCTTCTGGAAACATGATTCCGACGTGTGGTTTTTGAATGTACAATGTGTGTGAGAACATAAATCATGCGCTCTGAACTTTTACACCGTGCGGTTCTGTGGTACAGAGATTGAAACTATATGAGCCCAGCTTCAGGGCCAATACTGCCATGAACACTACTGGCCAGTATATGGCAGTAGAGACCTTGAAAACGTGCCAAAACAAAATTCCAGACAATCCGTGTCTTCTACATTTAAGATGCGTGGAATTTAATACACGCAGACACAATAACAACACCTATAAACTCAGAGAATATATTTACGAGAGTTTTAGGTACTAGAGTTTAATGCTGTCCGTGGAGCCTGATCAGAGTGTTTCAAATGCATTTCTCATGTTATGAACGTACTGAGATTACCCTATCCTACCCATAATGCACTGCTGGGCACAGCATATGTCCACATTAAAACCTTAAAAATTAGTGAATTACTTTAAAACTAAAACATATATCTGATATTTTCACTTTATAAAACTTCAGATATGACATCAATTTAAATAACTTGTCCAAAATTAGTTTGGTTAAAAGTTGAACCATAAGTTAAAAATGTATGCCTCTGGATGACTTGGGTGATATTGCTCTTGTATTAGTATGGGGTTAAAAGAAATTAGCTTTTTGGGGGGGACCAGTTCTCCTTTGCCTGAAGAGGATAGAGCGGTTTCTTCTAAGAGCAGCTCTTCTCTGTTTTGCAGAGGGTAGAACTACACATCAGCTATGAAACATTTAACAGGTAGGTGCTCAATTGATTTTAAATTTTATAAATATTTGTAGCTGTTGAGCTTTATTTACCACGTTATCAGTCTAAAAATTATCGGACGTGATGATCCCGCTTTTTTTAGATACATGGCACACGCTCACCCTCCGATGAGTGTGTTTGTGTACTAAACCAGCTCTCCGTCTCTGGGGTCTGACCTTCGTGTCTCCACGGGTATTACCCGGCAGGGCTGCACAAAGGCTGTTCAAGCTGGTGGCGAGGAGATTCGTCTAGCCGCTCACTGCCTCCATCCGGACGTCCACCCCGCTGACGCTGATCTCGCACCCCGGTCGAATAGCCTTCTCTGGAACCAGGATACGAACCGGCCACACCCGTTAACGGCAGCTCTCCTCTTATGGATCAGGGCTCTTGGAATGTTGCTAGATTTTGAATTTAGTGACTCGTACAGCGAGTCCCCAGGATGTGTTATTTTCATTAAAAAACCAGACTAACCTTTTAGAGCACTTTTTGATGTTGTACACCCAATAAACTTTAACTTTTACTCCTTAAGAAGCATCAATAATCCAATGTCCGAGCCTTGACACTTTAACTGCATGCTTGGAAATTTATTGCAGGTTTTGCAAGTGCCGACAACATAATCAAAATAGGTTATATGATGATAATTTCACAACAGTAATTCAAGTATAATTAGAATAATGATTGGCAGAGATTTTTTGTTTTTGATTCAATTATACTGTCTGATCTTACTTTGACTGGGACTGGATTGACTTCTTAACAATTTTTTCTAGGAGTGAGGGAAGGAGGTTTTTGAGGTTAAAGTCCCCAGCTCGATGAACTTGATTTCCTCTTCATCAGCTATTAGTCGTTAGCTGACCACGATCCTTGTGTGATGTTGAAATCCTTCAGGAAGTTAATCCACATAAGAGTTTATTCCTTCTTCAATCAACCAAAAGTTGATCTAATCCATTCTGGTATGCTGTGATGTTCCTTGAGAGAGAAAACGTTGAACATTCCCCACTCAGACTTAAGGCCAGTGGTTACTCTTCCGTTGCTCTGCTACTCCGTGACTGGACGGCCTGAGTGGAAGTTGAAAACTCTCTCAGATGATCTTTTATGGCTCCAATCCTCTCATTCCACGATTCCAATTGCTGTTCACAAGATGGTCAAGTCTTGTGATCTCCTTGTAGCAGGGGAGAAGTGGCAACAGCACCTCTCCCTGGAAGAATAACCCCGTTTTCTGGTGTTTCACAGTTTATATATGTGCTTGACTCTTGTTGTCTTCAGATGATCTTGGTTACCATGGGGACGCTGGTGACTCAAAACCTCCTCCCTTCTCCTTCGCTTACTGGAAGTCATCTGCGGCCCCTTGCCAGTAACTTATCTCTCAAGTTCCTCTTTTCTGTTAACACTTCAGCTTTTCTGAGAATTCATTCTTCTAAATCATTTCTTTAGAATCACATCAATCATATTCAATCATTTCATTACAACTCTCTTTCACATAAAAACAATTCATATGATCATATACAAACATTTTCATTCCTTATTATTCATTTCATATTTTACCAACATCTTAATCATTTGATCAGTTGTTTATCATCAGCTTTTCTTGCCTTGCTTGAAACATCATCTTCACTTCCTCTTTTCCTCTGACTCTGCACTCTTTATGAAAAACAACTCATATAATCATTCATTTCACTTATTTGTAACATACTTTTTCTAATACTTTTTCTAATCAACTCTTAATTTTAACACATTAATACTTCATTTAATCATACTTGTCATGTTAGAATCATTCTTAGACACATTCCATCGTCTTCACCACTGAGTTCATTCCATGGGCCTCCCCATTTGTAATGGAAAAGTCCGGTATGACCTCACTTACTCCTGTAAGGTACCAAACACTGTGCAGTTTAATCCAACAGCATGTATATTAATCCCATGGCACGTATTATATTCCAAGATGAAAACAAGCTGAAAGCAAGCTTAAAGTCATCTTTCCTGACACCCCCTCCATGACTTGAAGCTCTGCCGATCTCTCTATACTTCCATAAAAACATCCTCGTCCTCGTCGACAGGATGAAGGGTGAGCACTTCTTTTTCATCCACCATCGGAGACAGAACAGGAGGAGCTGGAGTTGAACGACACTCATCCAGCACCACGTACTCCTCTCCGCCCACCTGTAGATTGCTGTCGCCGTCAGAAGGCTGCTCGTCCAGTAGTGGTGATTGTGATGGTAATCCCAATGGAGACGGAGTTGCCTCATATTCCTGAGATGATACTCCGTCAGGGAACGATGGTGCGCATGGTGAAGTGGGGGTGACGGGTGTATAACACGATGTAACTGGTGTAGATGCCGCGGTGATGTATCCTTCGGTTGAGGTGAAGCTTCAGCGTGAATATCCTCAGGCTCGGGCTGTTGAAGGTGTTCATCCAGGAACACCTGCGTGAGGGCCTCAAAACACCAGTTCATATCCTCGGTTTGCACTCCAACCTCTGCAGTGCGCTGTGGAGATGAACGTGGAACTGGTGGTAATGAAGGACCAATAGCCACGATCCGGCCATCGGCAAGATGAGCTGTGGAGAATCTTATTCGCGTAGGGTACATCCACATTTTGGTAAACACAGGGCAATACATATATCCCTCTGGAGACACTACAGTGTCAGCTCGTATTTGAGCAACCAAAAGGGAATGCCAAATCATGTTTGCCTCGACCTCAATTTTTAGGTATGTAGTATCCTTCCGTCCCACTATTCCCCATGCCACTTGAACAGAGAAGTTGTTGCCATAACACGTCGGGCACCACAGAGTCGGTGTTATCTCCCAGAAGTAGAGCGCTTGTTCCAGGGTGGCTTGACAATGAATACATCTTATATCCCCCTATAGTGTAAGAGGAAACATTAGTCTTTTAACTATTATATTGCAAGCAAGCAAACGTGTTCGTCGGGATTATTCAGATGCACGCCAGAGCCGCCTCATGATCACCGTAGGAGAGTGGGACTGTGATGACGTTACCATTCCCGCTGTAGCTGAAGAAGCTGCACGCGGGAAGCAAGCATCATAGGTCGTAAACCATAACAGCAGGAGTAGTTGACTAACCATGGACAGCCAGTATAAAGCTGATAATATTCCCCATCCTAAGGCCCAAATTATAAGTCCAAGTTTGTAGAGCCAGGGTTTCTTGCGTTGTACGGCTCCAGTTAATGTAGCTATGTACGCCAATAGGGTCAGAGCCATCACAGCTTTGCACACAATGTCAGCTATCACTGCCGGGGCGTAAAAGATTGCTGTCATATCTATCACCATCCAAATTGTAATTGATGTGTACTGCCATATTCCCCAACAGTCAAACTGGAGAGTAAAGCGACCGAGGATGTGAGTGATGAATAAAGACAACCCTAGGTCACTCTGACTGTAGTGCAGATTGATGATCGCCAATCTGACACATCCATGTAGTAGCGTTACTATTCGCAGTGGTTGTCGTAAGTCCCAACGGCCGACACAGCAGTATAGCAGCCATATTAACAGTAGTGCAATAAACTCCACTCTACTCACTTTGAAGATGGTGTCAGTTATGCCGCCAGTATTGTTGGACATTGTGCTCTCTTATTCTTTTTACTTATCTCCTTAAGTTTGTACGCTGTTATGTAGATGCTTCTTCTTCCTTCACTCCCCCAAGTCAGAATGAACAGGGCGTGTCTCGGCGTCAGGCTTTGTAGGCTTCATCGCTCCTCCCCTAACGGAGGAGGGGCTCCATATCACTGCGTTGTGTGCTCCTCCCACACAAGCGCAGGGTGGCTGCGAAACTTCCTTTTAACAAAACATATCCAATCACTGCAGCAATAATAAGTCCTATTATGATTAACAGATAGGGCCAAAGATATCCAAACAAATGTCCAATCCAACCAGTCACCACTTCGAGACCTTCTTTAATGACTTCTCCGGTCTCTGCAGCGAAAGTGGTGATGATTCCTCCAGCTATTATTTGCGTTCTTTCCCACCAAGAACATTCATGCCGACCTCTTCCTTTTCCACAGCTCAACCAATGTTCTGCAGGTGATTCACATGTACCATTATTGTAAATCCGATTGGGTCCCAACCATTCGTAACCGACAATTTCTTGTCCTTCGCATAGACTTTTCTTGAGGGCATATCCTTCCTCAAGCATTATCAAAGCATCACCAACAAATGGCACTATGTGGCCTAGGACCTGCTTCCTTTTCGACATTCCATGTCCCAGGACAGCCTTGGCACATCCAACGTTGGGTGGAAAAGCTCTTATCCATTCGCCTGCACTGTTCTTCTCCCAAACTGTTTGATGGCCGTAAGTGTCATACTCGCCGTCATAGTAAGCCTCACAGTACTCTTCCCAGCCAGGAACATTTCTACAATTTTGCCGGGCAAGGCTTATCGTGCATGTGGTATTAAGTCTATTACAAATCATTTTCCAGGGCCATGGCGTAACATAAGGGTTTGGTCTCCAGAGTACACTGGACCAAGTAGCTCTGTTTCTGGAGTAGACCGTGGCGATGTATTGATATTTAACCCAATAATTATTACTTTGATCCAAACAGGGGAATACCCAATCTTCAACTTCATATTTCTCCATTCCCCACCAGGTGACGTCCTTACTACGCCTAACTCCTTCCTGCCATGCTTGAAGGGTCCCTTTAATGGTTGGAATCTGTAACAACTTTGTACAGTTATATACCCATCTTAGCCAATTCCCTGTCTTAATTTGGTCTATTGGACATTGGAGGGATTTACCAGAACCTTCAGCCAAATTATTATGGTATTCTGTCTCATGTAAGCTTCCATAGATTTTATTCGCCACGCATTGATCAATTTTGATCAATTTTGCTAAAATCTTCCCGAGGTACTGACCTTAGCTCATCAGGCTTTGGTAGTTTTTGCACATAGAATTTTGCTTTATGTGGACCCCGCAAACTATGCCCAGTCCAAATGTATCCCCTTGGAAAATTCCCCTCAAAATGTATCAGTGGAACGCTCCAGACCCACGGAAAAGTGTCGTTAAGCCATTCATCATGTTTTGCCTCATGTTTTTGTTTCCAAGTAATCCTGTCTAACAAAATCGGTGACTGGTGCAAGCACCATGTAATTTTGAGATTTACATCCAATAGGTCGATTCCAATGACATCTATCTAATTTTGCTACTTTTTCTTTTACACAATAATCATGAATCTTCTTCCATCTATTTTTAGCCGCGTTATCAATACTTTTAACTTTTGGTTCTAATACTCGCTGGGTATCTTGTGTTGGCGATGTAGGGAATGGTTAGTTTTTCCCTGTGTTGGTGATATCTTTGTGGATCCCACCAATGCTGCTGGTGAGATGGTGGTTGGTTTGGAATATGGTATCCCTGCTCCCATGTCGGTAGCATTGTTCAACGGAGGGACTATTGTAGATGTAGTATCCACTTTCGGCACTCTGCTGCGGGTGTTGTCACAGGTGAGGTTATAATTACCCCAATGTTTCCAGGTAGGCATTATCATTCTGCAAACATCATGTCTTGGTGATGCTGGAAAAACAGCTTCTTTCTCCCAATATCCTGCTCGATAGCCCAGCAGTACTCTGCAGGTTCAGGTCTTATCCAAGTACAGCCTACTTCTCTTCGCTCTCTTTGTTTTAACCGTAAGATGGTTGCCACGATAATCTCTTGCTCCCTCACTTGTAGGTTTTGAAGGATGTCTGCTCCGGTGGTCAGGTTGTGATTGGTGGTGACGGTTGGAAACTCCCCACTGTCGTTCAAATATTGCAGTCACTTAGTCTTTTGCATGTGCTGGGTTAGGTTCTTCATCTTTGCCCATTTCTCTGTAGAATTCTGGTCCCATATCATGTAGATGTTTCTTGATTCAACTCCCCAACATGTCTGTTGGAAAGTTTTAGTTGTTGCGTACTGGACCCTGATATGGGTTAAGGTCCAGGGCGTTCTACCATAGTGGTACAGGATAGCTAGAAGTACAGCAATGCCGACTAATAATGTTATAAGTCTGGCCATCCAACTCCAACATTGGAGGCACTTTTTCTTCCACGGCTGACTTTGTTGCTGCTGCTTTATTCCAACATTTTCATAGTAGAATTCACTCGGTACTGGTGGCAGCGGCTCCATCTTTTGGGGTTGTTGCAGTAGTGGCATTTCTATGCCAAATTCTCCTTCTCTTGGCCTTTCATTGGTTCTTTGAGGTTGTGTGGTGATCACGCTGTCTTCCCGTGGTTCTCCCATCTCGAAGATAGATGATCTTAGGTGCTGTTGTTTGTCTGGTGCTCCCAACAGAGACATTTGATGCTCGTTGCTGAAGAAGGGTGATTAACAAGGGAGATGGCCATGGGAGTCTAATATCTAGTCCTCGCCACGCCCATTTCCAAGTGACGACTGTCACCTCCTTCATTTCAGGCGGTGGTCCCTGGGGTGTGTAGAAACACAGGATTCAATTCTCTACGTAGGTGCAAGATATCCTCATAGGCGTCCCAATATGCCGCTCCACTGTAGACATACTGCGCCATCACAGAGTACAGAGGAGTCAATCTCCGGAATAGTCCTCTTCCCGACTTTATGCCAAGTTGTATCAGTATAGCCTTTGCAGGTTGCCAAAGCCCCACTAGTACTCTGGTTCACCATCCACTTCTAATAGGCGGAACACTTCCGCCTTTTTCGATGTCAAGGTACTGTACTGTCATACATATTGGCAAAGTTTGGTTCTCAATCACGCAATCATGCCTCTTGTAGTTGAAGTCTTTTAAACATATAGGGACTACTGGTCCAGATCTGGAAAGATCCAAGCCAAATATCCACATACATTCCCTGTAATGGATCAACATAATTAGGTCCCCATCTTATTTTAAATCTGTAGCCCCTTCTCTGTACATACACTATGTTCAAGATGCAGGGATATGAGTCTGGACACCGGGGAATTGGGTAAAACTTCCATCCGACCCCAGGGCAATTCCAGTGTTGGCCAACTTTGTTCACGATAGCTTCCAGAGGAGTGTATATTCCAGGCTCTGCAAGATCAGCAGCTCTTTTATATGAGTCATTATCTACAAAGTATCCTCCTGTTCCCAGCAACCATCCTTTTTCTTTGTAATCCTTTTGTGGCCAGCTTAAACATATTTTCTTGTAGGGTAATTCCAAGTATGGGGTAAGTCCTCCAGGCCCGGATCGTAGACTATTTACATTATTTTCATCCAGTTTGAAGGTCCGCAGCATGATTCAGAGTGAGTTATCACTCCGCCATCGGTCTCCTCTTTCTGCCAAGATGCACCACCATAGGGAATAGTCGTTGTCTCTTAGAGAGATGAGTAAAGATGGGAGATGGGTGCTTAAGTTCTGAATCCATTCCTTTCCACGCCCACTTCCACATCGTAACAATCATTCTGTCAGGTTTAGGGAGGGGTCCCTCAGGGATCCTTTGTACTTGATGTGGGGGTACATAGTCCCATAGATCTTGCCAATGCTGCCAAAACTGGTGTCCAGAATACCTGGTTTGTGATAGGGCTAGATAAAGGGGAACTATAGGCTTGTCTTCTTGATCCTTGGGCTCAATTTGAAGCTGAATTTTCCTTGCTTGACTACAGTTCCAGACTCCTCTTCTATACAGGTAGAAGAAGTCTTGATTTACAAAAATTGGTGGTATGGTTGGGGGTAGGCAGGTCATACAGGCCAGGGGTTGATCAATAACTCTCAAATTTAATGTCTGGTTAGCTAATACGGGATATCTTGGATCTTGCAGTCGTCTGTTCAATTGACGTCGCATGTTGGGGCTTGTCGTCCAGATCAAGCACTGGTTAAGGTATATTTCAACATAGACTCCTTGGAGTGGCTCAACGTAATTAATCCCCCATCTCAATGTGAATCTCAGGTCTTTGAGTTGTAGGTAAATCACATTTAATATCCAAGGATAGGTGTCTGGACATCTTGGAACCGATTGGGGTATTCTTCGGCGTCCTTTCATGTACCAATGCTGCAGACTTGCATCAGTCAGCACTCGTTCAGCAAGTAATTTTTGTCCTGTTGTCTCTGTTAAGTCGGCATCTCTTTTATATTCATAATTTGAGACATAATATCCTTTAGATGCTAGTTCCCAGTCTTCTTCTTCAAAATCTTTTTCTGGCCAATTTAAGTATAGTTTCTCAGCACCAAGGCCACCTTGTATATAGGGTCCAAGTCTTCCTCGATTATTAATAATGGGTACTCTATTTACATTTGGTCCTTGCGACATTTTGCAAACAGCCACTTCTTTTTACTTCTTCCTTGTCCCATGGAAAATGGAGGGAAACATCCAACGACTCCGAGGCTTTCCTGATTTTTCCTCACCTTGAGTCGGTTGGTGTAACGACTGCTGCTGTTCCTCCAGAAGGTCAACGTGTGCTCCGACAGAATAAACCCCCACATAGGGGACCAACACCATCAGCACTATGAGCCGCACCTTAATTGTTTGGTCCGGCCTACTAGGAGTGTCCGCTCTGCTAACCACTCCCCCCATAGATTGTATCCTCCTCTTTCTCACCCATTCTTCGGGTGTCACATGGTACTCGGCTGACTTCTTCTTCGGTTTTGCTGCTTTATTTCCCCAGGCGTCTAGTCCAGTGGTAAAATAATACAGGAGGGTTTCTCTACCCCCTTTTTCTTGTGGCACCTCTTCTGCATCTTCCAGTGGAATTTCTGGGTTTTTTAGAACTTCTTCTATCAATTTGGCCCAATTTGTCAGTTCCCAAGAGCCAATCCATCCTTCTTCTTAGGCTTTTTGCTGTTGATCATCGGTCAGTCCTCACATCATGTCTGTATATCCGGGTCGCTCAGGATCTCTATACACTCTGAACACCAGTGGAATTTGCACTGTGTCTATTGGAGGGTCATAAGTTTGCCCATACTCTGAACCATGGGACCAACTTTGATGTATAGCTTCATGTAACAAAGACGGCTTTCGCTCACCACCTCCTGCAGCTTGGTCACTTCCTCCTGCTCTAGTTGTGTCCAACATCAAATAGACACTTGGTGCCGTTGGACTCACATCACCGCTGCCTTGATTCCCTTCAGCTTGATCAAGTGCAACTGTTGCTGCAGGATTAGCCCAACAGGCTTCATCGGTGTGAAAGGTCCTCAGGGGGTCTAAGAACCTTCTCACTTGCCATCCGTCTGCCCTTGCCACATACAGTAGTCTTCCCATATGAGTTCTTGCTTTACACACCAGGCAATACTCGATCTCACGTCCATTCCAATAGCATGAACACACCTGCATATCCACATTGTCTCCACGTATGTCCCACTGGGTGTAAAAGACCATTCTTGGCAACTGGGTTAGTCGGCATACCCCACATACAAGTGCATTCAAAACCTTCACCGGCTTGTGAAGTAATTGCTTGAACTCATTTTTTGCCCCATTTGGAATTGGGGGTTTTCCAACCCCAGGTCCCGACCATTGGACCGTCAGCGGTACTTCTTCGCGGCAAATCACACAGTGATTCTCAACTTTTTTCCATTGTAATAACTCCTTTTCATTAGATAAAAACCCTTTCTTTGCATGATATAGTATCCTCAGGGCTCTGCCTGCCCAGAGGTCAGTTCTTGTTCTTCTTAAGGCAACCACCCCATTGACAGTGGCCATTCTGACGAAGGGTGGAAAATCTTGGGTGTTTTTGGCCATGTTTAGCTCCTGATTTCGTCTAGTTAGGAGTTGGCTTCAGCTACTCCACTCCTTGGATTCCCTTCTTCTTCAACTCTACTGTCTTGCTGTCCAGTATCTTCACTACTGTATCTGTGGTCTCATACTTAGGTTTAACAGCAGTTTTGGTTAGGTGATCTCGAGCTCTCACCCACACCTTCTGCCCAACCTTAAATGGGATCTTTGGTTCTGGTTCTCTGTCCCTTTTAGTCTGACTCCGCCCCACTTCCGGTGTTGAAAATGGGCGTTGGTTCAGTTCTTGTGAAGGGGTGGGCCTGCCGGTCATTCAGGGCCTGCCGGTCATTCAGGGCCTGTCCAATTTCCAGGGCCTTAGTACTCCATTCCTTCGCGTTAGCATTTTTCCCAATCCAGTTTTTCACCAGTCCAATAGCCCTTTCCACAACTCCATTTGCTTGAGGAGTGTATGGGGGCGAGTAAATTCTCATTACTCCATTTTTCTGGCACCACTGGTCGACCTGAGCATTACGGAAATGTGTCCCATTATCCGTTCTCAGCTCCCTAGGTATCCCCAGATTTGAACACACTTGATCCAACATGCTGATCACACTGCTGCCGTTGGCTTTTCTCACAGGCTTAACAGTCACATAGCCCGACATAGAGTCCACAAGCACCAACAGATACTTTTCTCCTTTCTTACCGGTCACCCCCATGGGCCCGGCAACATCCATGCATACTGATCCCCATGGAACAGTACTCTTTATGGTGAAACCGTCCACCCTTTGTCCTCGTCGTCCTGCATTGTATCGACCACATACTTCACAGTCTTTGAGAACTCGGCAGACTTGGTTTCTCGGAATCCAAAGTTGCAGTTTCTCCAGCTCCTTCCGTGCGGGAATGGTGCCTGCATGGCCAAGCACTTCATGTACGGCCAGCACCACTTCTTTCACGGACTCTTTTGGAACTACCCTTCCCTTGGGTGTCTGTTCCCACTTCTCGATCCCGACAACGACGACTTTTCTCAGCTGCACATAGCGGTCCACTTCTTCGTTCCCGCTCCAATGTGCTCCTTCTTTTACATGGGCCTTCTGATGTACCACATCTAAGTCCATTGTTAGCCTCAACTCGGCTATTTTCCTCCACAAATCCATATGAGCTACAGGCTTCCCCTTAGCTCCCTCGAATCCATTTTCTTCCCAAATGGATAAGTCCTCTTTCATGGCTTGTGCACAGTAATGACTGTCTGTAACCACTTTAGCCCTTTTTACTCTCCTCTTGTTTAACTCCAGGAGTCCTTCCAGTATTGCTGTAACTTCTCCGGCTTGGGCACTCCCTGGCGTTTGACCTTTTTGACGATATTTCTCCTTATCTTGATACTTCAGAATATAGCCCCAATAAGCTATATTGTCTGTACCCTTCTTCGACCCATCAGTGTACATAGTCCAGTCGTATGGCTCCATAGGGAGTTGCCTCTCCTTAGGTAACTTTTTGTCGCCGACTGTTTTGGCCCAATTTCCAGGTCAGGGTCTAGCAGGATGTCCTCCCACCTTCCCCATCTGGCATTTGTGGCTTTAGTACTCTCAATAGTTCCTTTCCTTAGGAACCGGTGGACTTGGCTTTGAGTGATAACTTTTATTCCCTGACCTTGTGCAAGTTCTTTCAATGCACTCCAATATCTAGCCAGGACTGCCAGTTCTTTTTCTTCCGGTGGATATTTTCTCTCAATTGAAGACAGAGTATAGCTCCACAATGTTACCATACCCCCTCCTTCGTTGCTCACTTTTACCACCGAATCCTCTTCTTCACAGCTTATTTCGGCTAGCAGACGAGTAGTCAGACTACGCGGCTCCAGCCTAACTGCGTCTTGAATGGCTTTCTTTAGCTTTTCCAAGCA